>NW_027175651.1:0-69488 GCF_028021215.1 Eschrichtius robustus
GCTACCCTTGACTGCTTCTGCCTCCAATAGATTTCCTAAGCACTAGTGTATTAAGGAACAGGTTAAAAAGAGAATCCTTATGTGATTTCTTGATAATGGGTGTGTTCCTTATCTTCTCCTAGTGTCTAAACTCTTCTCCAAGGCTGGACACCCAAATAATATTCCTTGACGTGCTAAGTGGTATCTAGAGAGTGGGATAGGTTTAATAACTACCCTAACCCTAACGCATACCCTAACCCTAACACGTACACTAATCCTAACCCGTAACCTAAACCGAGCCCTAACCCTCAAACTAACCCTAACCCTAACCCTAACCCATACCCTACGCCGTACCCGAACCCGTACCCGAACCCGTACCCTAAGCCGTACCCTAACCCTAACCCTAACCCTAACCCTAACCCTAACCCTAACCCTAACCCTAAGCTACCCTTGACTGCTTCTGCCTCCAATAGATTTCCTAAGCACTAGTGTACTAAGGAACAGGTTAAAAAGAGAATCCTAATGTGATTTCAGGATAATGGGTGTGTTCCTTATCTTCTCCTAGTGTCTAAACTCTTCTCCATGGCTGGACCCCCAAATAATATTCCTTGACGTGCTACGGGGTATCTAGAGAGTGGGATAGGTTTAATAACTACCCTAATCCTAACGCGTACCCTAACCCTAACCTCTACCCTAACCTTAACACGTACACTAATCCTAACCCGTACCCTAAACCGAGCCCTAACCCTCAAATTAACCCTAACCCTAACCCTAACCCATACCCTACGCCGTACCCGAAACCGTACCCTAAGCGGTACCATAAAGCTAACCCTAACCCTAACCCTAACCCTAACCCTAAGCTACCCTTGACTGCTTCTGCCTCCAATAGATTTCCTAAGCACTAGTGTTTTAAGGAACAGGTTAAAAAGAGAATCCTAATGTGATTTCAGGATAATGGGTGTGTTCCTTATCTTCTCCTAGTGTCTAAACTCTTCTCCATGGCTGGACCCCCAAATAATATTCCTTGACGTGCTAAGGGGTATCTAGAGAGTGGGATAGGTTTAATAACTACCCTAACCCTAACGCGTACCCTAACCCTAACCCCTACCCTAACCCTAACACGAACCCTAATCCTAACCCGTACCCTAAACCGAGCCCTAACCTTCAAACTAACCCTAACCCTAACCCTAACCCATACCCTACGCCGTACACGAACCCGTACCCGAACCCGTACCCTAAGCCGTACCCTAACCCTAACCCTAAACCTAACCCTAACCCTAACCCTAAGCTACCCTTGACTGCTTCTGCCTCCAATAGATTTCCTAAGCACTAGTATTTTAAGGAACAGATTAAAAAGAGAATCCTAATGTGATTTCTTGATAATGGGTGTGTTCCATATCTTCTCCTAGTGTCTAAACTCTTCTCCATGGCTGGACACCCAAATAATATTCCTTGACGTGCTAAGGAGTATCTAGAGAGTGGGATAGGTTTAATAACTACCCTAACCCTAACGCGTATCCTAACCCTAACCGTTAACCTAACCCTAACACGTACCCTAATCCTAACCCGTAACCTAAACCGAGCCCTAACCCTCAAACTATCCCTAACCCTAACCCTAACCCATACCCTACGCCGTACCCGAACCCGTACCCGAACCCGTACCCTAAGCCGTACCCTAACCCTAACCCTAACCCTAAGCTACCCTTGACTGCTTCTGCCTCCAATAGATTTCCTAAGCACTAGTGTTTTAAGGAACAGGTTAAAAAGAGAATCCTAATGTGTTTTCTTGATAATGGGTGTGTTCCTTATCTTCTCCTAGTGTCTAAACTCTTCTCCATGGCTGGACCCCCAAATAATATTCCTTGACGTGCTAAGGGGTATCTAGGGAGTGGGATAGGTTTAATAACTACCCTAACCCTAACGCGTACCCTAACCCTAACCCCTACCCTAACCCTAACACGTACCCTAATCCTAACCCGTACCCTAAACCGAGCCCTAACCCTCAAACTAAACCTAACACTAACCCTAACCCATACCCTATGCCGTACCCGAACCCGTACCCTAAGCCTTACCCTAACAATAACCCGAACCCTAACCCTAAGCTACCCTTGACTGCTTCTGCCTCCAATAGATTTCCTAAGCACTAGTGTTTTAAGGAACAGGTTAAAAAGAGAATCCTAATGTGATTTCTTGATAATGGGTGTGTTCCTTTTCTTCTCCTAGTGTCCAAACTCTTCTCCATGGCTGGACCCCCAAATAATATTCCTTGACGTGCTAAGGGGTATCTAGAGAGTGGGATAGTTTTAATAACTACCCTAACCCTAACGCGTACCCTAACCCTAACCTCTACCCTAACCTTAACACGTACACTAATCCTAACCCGTACCCTAAACCGAGCCCTAACCCTCAAACTAACCCTAACCCTAACCCTAACCCATACCCTATGCCGTACCCGAACCCGTACTCTAAGCCGTACCCTAACCCTAACCCTAACCCTAACCCTAAACCTAAGCTACCCTTGACTGCTTCTGCCTCCAATAGATTTCCTAAGCACTAGTGTTTTAAGGAATAGGTTAAAAAGAGAATCCTAATGTGATTTCTTGATAATGTGTGAGTTCCTTATCTTCTCCTAGTGTCTAAACTCTTATCCATGGCTGGACCCCCAAATAATATTCCTTGACGTGCTAAGGGGTATCTAGAGAGTGGGATAGGTTTAATAACTACCCTAACCCTAACGCGTACCCTAACCCTTACCTCTACCCTAACCCTAACACGTACACTAATCCTAACTCGTAACCTAAACCGAGCCCTAACCCTCAAGCTAACCCTAACCCTAACCCTAACCCATACCCTAAGCCGTACCCGAACCCGTACCCGAACCCGTACCCTAAGCCGTACCCTACCCCTAACCCTAACCCTAACCCTAACCCTAAGCTACCCTTGACTGCTTCTGCCTCCAATAGATTTCCTAAGCACTAGTGTATTAAGGAACAGGTTAAAAAGAGAATCCTTATGTGATTTCTTGATAATGGGTGTGTTCCTTATCTTCTCCTAGTGTCTAAACTCTTCTCCAAGGCTGGACACCCAAATAATATTCCTTGACGTGCTAAGGGGTATCTAGAGAGTGGGATAGGTTTAATAACTACACAAACCCTAACGCGTACCCTATCCCTAACCTCTACCTTAACCCTAACATGTACACTAATCCTAACCCGTAACCTAAACCGAGCCCTAACCCTCAAATTAACCCTCAACCTAACCCGAACCCATACCCTACGCCGTACCCGAACCCGTACCCGAACCCGTACCCTAAGCCGTACCCTAACCCTAACCCTAACCCTAACCCTAACCCTAAGCTACCCTTGACTGCTTCTGCCTCCAATAGATTTCCTAAACAATAGTGTTTTAAGGAATAGGTTAAAAAGAGAATCCTAATGTGATTTCTTGATAATGTGTGTGTTCCTTATCTTCTCCTAGTGTCTAAACTCTTCTCCATGGCTGGACCCCCAAATAATATTCCTTGACGTGCTAAGTGGTATCTAGAGAGTGGGATAGGTTTAATAACTACCCTAACCCTAACGCATACCCTAACCCTAACACGTACACTAATCCTAACCCGTAACCTAAACCGAGCCCTAACCCTCAAACTAACCCTAACCCTAACCCTAACCCATACCCTACGCCGTACCCGAACCCGTACCCGAACCCGTACCCTAAGCCGTACCCTAACCCTAACCCTAACCCTAACCCTAACCCTAACCCTAACCCTAACCCTAAGCTACCCTTGACTGCTTCTGCCTCCAATAGATTTCCTAAGCACTAGTGTACTAAGGAACAGGTTAAAAAGAGAATCCTAATGTGATTTCAGGATAATGGGTGTGTTCCTTATCTTCTCCTAGTGTCTAAACTCTTCTCCATGGCTGGACCCCCAAATAATATTCCTTGACGTGCTACGGGGTATCTAGAGAGTGGGATAGGTTTAATAACTACCCTAATCCTAACGCGTACCCTAACCCTAACCTCTACCCTAACCTTAACACGTACACTAATCCTAACCCGTACCCTAAACCGAGCCCTAACCCTCAAATTAACCCTAACCCTAACCCTAACCCATACCCTACGCCGTACCCGAAACCGTACCCTAAGCGGTACCATAAAGCTAACCCTAACCCTAACCCTAACCCTAACCCTAAGCTACCCTTGACTGCTTCTGCCTCCAATAGATTTCCTAAGCACTAGTGTTTTAAGGAACAGGTTAAAAAGAGAATCCTAATGTGATTTCAGGATAATGGGTGTGTTCCTTATCTTCTCCTAGTGTCTAAACTCTTCTCCATGGCTGGACCCCCAAATAATATTCCTTGACGTGCTAAGGGGTATCTAGAGAGTGGGATAGGTTTAATAACTACCCTAACCCTAACGCGTACCCTAACCCTAACCCCTACCCTAACCCTAACACGAACCCTAATCCTAACCCGTACCCTAAACCGAGCCCTAACCTTCAAACTAACCCTAACCCTAACCCTAACCCATACCCTACGCCGTACACGAACCCGTACCCGAACCCGTACCCTAAGCCGTACCCTAACCCTAACCCTAAACCTAACCCTAACCCTAACCCTAAGCTACCCTTGACTGCTTCTGCCTCCAATAGATTTCCTAAGCACTAGTATTTTAAGGAACAGATTAAAAAGAGAATCCTAATGTGATTTCTTGATAATGGGTGTGTTCCATATCTTCTCCTAGTGTCTAAACTCTTCTCCATGGCTGGACACCCAAATAATATTCCTTGACGTGCTAAGGAGTATCTAGAGAGTGGGATAGGTTTAATAACTACCCTAATCCTAACGCGTATCCTAACCCTAACCGTTAACCTAACCCTAACACGTACCCTAATCCTAACCCGTAACCTAAACCGAGCCCTAACCCTCAAACTATCCCTAACCCTAACCCTAACCCATACCCTACGCCGTACCCGAACCCGTACCCGAACCCGTACCCTAAGCCGTACCCTAACCCTAACCCTAACCCTAAGCTACCCTTGACTGCTTCTGCCTCCAATAGATTTCCTAAGCACTAGTGTTTTAAGGAACAGGTTAAAAAGAGAATCCTAATGTGTTTTCTTGATAATGGGTGTGTTCCTTATCTTCTCCTAGTGTCTAAACTCTTCTCCATGGCTGGACCCCCAAATAATATTCCTTGACGTGCTAAGGGGTATCTAGGGAGTGGGATAGGTTTAATAACTACCCTAACCCTAACGCGTACCCTAACCCTAACCCCTACCCTAACCCTAACACGTACCCTAATCCTAACCCGTACCCTAAACCGAGCCCTAACCCTCAAACTAAACCTAACACTAACCCTAACCCATACCCTATGCCGTACCCGAACCCGTACCCTAAGCCTTACCCTAACAATAACCCGAACCCTAACCCTAAGCTACCCTTGACTGCTTCTGCCTCCAATAGATTTCCTAAGCACTAGTGTTTTAAGGAACAGGTTAAAAAGAGAATCCTAATGTGATTTCTTGATAATGGGTGTGTTCCTTTTCTTCTCCTAGTGTCCAAACTCTTCTCCATGGCTGGACCCCCAAATAATATTCCTTGACGTGCTAAGGGGTATCTAGAGAGTGGGATAGTTTTAATAACTACCCTAACCCTAACGCGTACCCTAACCCTAACCTCTACCCTAACCTTAACACGTACACTAATCCTAACCCGTACC
This sequence comes from Eschrichtius robustus, assembly GCF_028021215.1. NCBI lineage: Eukaryota > Metazoa > Chordata > Mammalia > Artiodactyla > Eschrichtiidae > Eschrichtius > Eschrichtius robustus. The sequence continues at coordinate 5,701 of NW_027175651.1, forward strand.
CTAAACCGAGCCCTAACCCTCAAACTAACCCTAACCCTAACCCTAACCCATACCCTATGCCGTACCCGAACCCGTACTCTAAGCCGTACCCTAACCCTAACCCTAACCCTAACCCTAAACCTAAGCTACCCTTGACTGCTTCTGCCTCCAATAGATTTCCTAAGCACTAGTGTATTAAGGAACAGGTTAAAAAGAGAATCCTAATGTGATTTCAGGATAATGGGTGTGTTCCTTATCTTCTCCTAGTTTCTAAACTCTTCTCCATGGCTGGAACCCCAAATAATATTCCTTGACGTGCTAAGGGGTATCTAGAGGGTGGGATAGGTTTAATAACTACCCTAAACCTAACGCGTACCCTAACCCTAACCCCTACCCTAACCCTAACACGAACCCTAATCCTAACCCGTACACTAAACCGAGCCCTAACCTTCAAACTAACCCTAAGCCTAACCCTAACCCATACCCTACGCCGTACACGAACCCGTACCCGAAGCCGTACCCTAAGCCGTACCCTAACCCTAACCCCTACCCTAACCCTAACACGTACCCTAATCCTAACCCATACCCTAAACCGAGCCCTAACCCTCAAACTAATCCTAACCCTAACCCAAACCCATACCCTACGCCGTACCCGGACCCGTACCCGAACCCGTACCATAACACTAACCCTAACCCTAAACCTAACCCTAACCCTATGCTACCCTTGACTGCTTCTGCCTCCAATAGATTTCCTAAGCACTAGTGTTTTAAGGAACAGGTTAAAAAGAGAATCCTAATGTGATTTCTTGATAATGGGTGTGTTCATTATCTTCTCCTAGTGTCTAAACTCTTCTCCATGGCTGGACCCCCAAATAATATTCCTTGACGTGCTAAGGGGTATCTAGAGAGTGGGATAGGTTTAATAACTACCCTAACCCTAACGCGTACCCTAACCCTAACCTCTACCCTAACCCTAACACGTACACTAATCCTAACTCGTAACCTAAACCGAGCCCTAACCCTCAAACTAACCCTAACCCTAACCCTAACCCATACCCTACGCTGTACCCGAACCCGTACCCGAACCCGTACCCTAAGCCGTACCCTAACCCTAGCCCTAACCCTAACCCTAACCCTAAGCTACCCTTGACAGCTTCTGCCTCCAATAGATTTCCTAAGCACTAGTGTTTTAAGGAACAGGTTAAAAAGAGAATCCTAATGTGATTTCTTGATAATGGGTGTGTTCCTTATCTTCTCCTAGTGTCTAAACTCTTCTCCATGGCTGGACACCCAAATAATATTCCTTGACGTGCTAAGGGGTATCTAGAGAGTGGGATAGGTTTAATAACTACCCAAACCCTAACGCGTACCCTATCCCTAACCTCTACCTTAACCCTAACACGTACACTAATCCTAACCCGTAACCTGAACCGAGCCCTAACCCTCAAACGAACCCTCAACCTAACCCGAACCCATACCCTACGCCGTACCCGAACCCGTACCCGAACCCGTACCCTAAGCCGTACCCTAACCCTAACCCTAACCCTAACCCTAACCCTAACCCTAAGCTACCCTTGACTGCTTCTGCCTCCAATAGATTTCCTAAGCAATAGTGTTTTAAGGAATAGGTTAAAAAGAGAATCCTAATGTGATTTCTTGATAATGTGTGTGTTCCTTATCTTCTCCTAGTGTCTAAACTCTTCTCCATGGCTGGACCCCCAAATAATATTCCTTGACGTGCTAAGTGGTATCTAGAGAGTGGGATAGGTTTAATAACTACCCTAACCCTAACGCATACCCTAACCCTAACACGTACACTAATCCTAACCCGTAACCTAAACCGAGCCCTAACCCTCAAACTAACCCTAACCCTAATCCTAACCCATACCCTACGCCGTACCCGAACCCGTACCCGAACCCGTACCCTAAGCCGTACCCTAACCCTAACCCTAACCCTAACCCTAACCCTAAGCTACCCTGACTGCTTCTGCCTCCAATAGATTTCCTAAGCACTAGTGTACTAAGGAACAGGTTAAAAAGAGAATCCTAATGTGATTTCAGGATAATGGGTGTGTTCCTTATCTTCTCCTAGTGTCTAAACTCTTCTCCATGGCTGGACACCCAAATAATATTACTTGTCGTGCTAAGGGGTATCTAGAGAGTGGGATAGGTTTAATAACTACCCTAACCCTAACGCGTACCCTAACCCTAACCCCTACCCTAACCCTAACACGAACCCTAATCCTAACCCGTACCCTAAACCGTGACCTAACCTTCAAACTAACCCTAACCCTATCCCTAACCCATACCCTACGCCGTACACGAACCCGTACCCGAACCCGTACCCTAAGCCGTACCCTAACCCTAACCCTAAACCTAACCCTAACCCTAAGCTACCCTTGACTGCTTCTGCCTCCAATAGATTTCCTAAGCACTAGTGTTTTAAGGAACAGGTTAAAAAGAGAATCCTAATGTGATTTCAGGATAATGGGTGTGTTCCTTATCTTCTCCTAGTGTCTAAACTCTTCTCCATTGCTGGACCCCCAAATAATATTCCTTGACGTGCTAAGGGGTATCTAGAGAGTGGGATAGGTTTAATAACTACCCTAACCCTAACGCGTACCCTAACCCTAACCCCTACCCTAACCCTAACACGAACCCTAATCCTAACCCGTACCCTAAACCGAGCCCTAACCTTCAAACTAACCCTAACCCTAACCCTAACCCATACACTACGCCGTACACGAACCCATACCCGAACCCGTACCCTAAGCCGTACCCTAACCCTAACCCTAAACCTAACCCTAACCCTAACCCTAAGCTACCCTTGACTGCTTCTGCCTCCAATAGATTTCCTAAGCACTAGTATTTTAAGGAACAGGTTAAAAAGAGAATCCTAATGTGATTTCTTGATAATGGGTGTGTTCCTTATCTTCTCCTAGTGTCTAAACTCTTCTCCATGGCTGGACACCCAAATAATATTCCTTGACGTGCTAAGGAGTATCTAGAGTGGGATAGGTTTAATAACTACCCTAACCCTAACGCGTATCCTAACCCTAACCCCTAACCTAACCCTAACACGTACCCTAATCCTAACCCGTAACATAACCGAGCCCTAACCCTCAAACTATCCCTAACCCTAACCCTAACCCATACCCTACGCCGTACCCGAACCCGTACCCGAACCCGTACCCTAAGCCGTACCCTAACCCTAACCCTAACCCTAAGCTACCCTTGACTGCTTCTGCCTCCAATAGATTTCCTAAGCACTAGTGTTTTAAGGAACAGGTTAAAAAGAGAATCCTAATGTGTTTTCTTGATAATGGGTGTGTTCCTTATCTTCTCCTAGTGTCTAAACTCTTCTCCATGGCTGGACCCCCAAATAATATTCCTTGACGTGCTAAGGGGTATCTAGGGAGTGGGATAGGTTTAATAACTACCCTAACCCTAACGCGTACCCTAACCCTAACCCCTACCCTAACCCTAACACGTACCCTAATCCTAACCCGTACCCTAAACCGAGCCCTAACCCTCAAACTAAACCTAACCCTAACCCTAACTCATACCCTATGCTGTACCCGAACCCGTACCCTAAGCCTTACCCTAACAATAACCCGAACCCTAACCCTAAGCTACCCTTGACTGCTTCTGCCTCCAATAGATTTCCTAAGCACTAGTGTTTTAAGGAACAGGTTAAAAAGAGAATCCTAATGTGATTTCTTGATAATGGGTGTGTTCCTTATCTTCTCCTAGTGTCTAAACTCTTCTCCATGGCTGGACCCCCAAATAATATTCCTTGACGTGCTAAGGGGTATCTAGAGAGTGGGATAGTTTTAATAACTACCCTAACCCTAACGCGTACCCTAACCCTAACCTCTACCCTAACCTTAACACGTACACTAATCCTAACCCGTACCCTAAACCGAGCCCTAACCCTCAAACTAACCCTAACCCTAACCCTAACCCATACCCTATGCCGTACCCGAACCCGTACTCTAAGCCGTACCCTAACCCTAACCCTAAACCTAAGCTACCCTTGACTGCTTCTGCCTCCAATAGATTTCCTAAGCACTAGTGTATTAAGGAACAGGTTAAAAAGAGAATCCTAATGTGATTTCAGGATAATGGGTGTGTTCCTTATCTTCTCCTAGTTTCTAAACTCTTCTCCATGGCTGGAACCCCAAATAATATTCCTTGACGTGCTAAGGGGTATCTAGAGGGTGGGATAGGTTTAATAACTACCCTAAACCTAACGCGTACCCTAACCCTAACCCCTACCCTAACCCTAACACGAACCCTAATCCTAACCCGTACACTAAACCGAGTCCTAACCTTCAAACTAACCCTAAGCCTAACCCTAACCCATACCCTACGCCGTACACGAACCCGTACCCGAAGCCGTACCCTAAGCCGTACCCTAACCCTAACCCCTACCCTAACCCTAACACGTACCCTAATCCTAACCCATACCCTAAACCGAGCCCTAACCCTCAAACTAATCCTAACCCTAACCAAAACCCATACCCTATGCCGTACCCGGACCCGTACCCTAACCCGTACCATAACACTAACCCTAACCCTAAACCTAACCCTAACCCTATGCTACCCTTGACTGCTTCTGCCTCCAATAGATTTCCTAAGCACTAGTGTTTTAAGGAACAGGTTAAAAAGAGAATCCTAATGTGATTTCTTGATAATGGGTGTGTTCATTATCTTCTCCTAGTGTCTAAACTCTTCTCCATGGCTGGACCCCCAAATAATATTCCTTGACGTGCTAAGGGGTATCTAGAGAGTGGGATAGGTTTAATAACTACCCTAACCCTAACGCGTACCCTAACCCTAACCTCTACCCTAACCCTAACACGTACACTAATCCTAACTCGTAACCTAAACCGAGCCCTAACCCTCAAACTAACCCTAACCCTAACCCTAACCCATAGCCTACGCCGTACCCGAACCCGTACCCGAACCCGTACCCTAAGCCGTACCCTAACCCTAACCCTAACCCTAACCCTAACCCTAAGCTACCCTTGACTGCTTCTGCCTCCAATAGATTTCCTAAGCACTAGTGTATTAAGGAACAGGTTAAAAAGAGAATCCTTATGTGATTTCTTGATAATGGGTGTGTTCCTTATCTTCTCCTAGTGTCTAAACTCTTCTCCATGGCTGGACCCCCAAATAATATTCCTTGACGTGCTAAGGGGTATCTAGAGAGTGGGATAGGTTTAATAGCTAGCCTAACCCTAACGCGTACCCTAACCCTAACCCCTACCCTAACCCTAACACGAACCCTAATCCTAACCCGTACCCTAAACCGAGCCCTAACCTTCAAACTAACCCTAACCCTAACCCTAACCCATACCCTACGCCGTACACGAACCCGTACCCGAACCCGTACCCTAAGCCGTACCCTAACCCTAGCCCTAACCCTAACCCTAACCCTAAGCTACCCTTGACAGCTTCTGCCTCCAATAGATTTCCTAAGCACTAGTGTTTTAAGGAACAGGTTAAAAAGAGAATCCTAATGTGATTTCTTGATAATGGGTGTGTTCCTCATCTTCTCCTAGTGTCTAAACTCTTCTCCATGGCTGGACACCCAAATAATATTCCTTGACGTGCTAAGGGGTATCTAGAGAGTGGGATAGGTTTAATAACTACCCAAACCCTAACGCGTACCCTATCCCTAACCTCTACCTTAACCCTAACACGTACACTAATCCTAACCCGTAAACTGAACCGAGCCCTAACCCTCAAACGAACCCTCAACCTAACCCGAACCCATACCCTACGCCGTACCCGAACCCGTACCCGAACCCGTACCCTAAGCCGTACCCTAACCCTAACCCTAACCCTAACCCTAACCCTAACCCTAAGCTACCCTTGACTGCTTCTGCCTCCAATAGATTTCCTAAGCAATAGTGTTTTAAGGAATAGGTTAAAAAGAGAATCCTAATGTGATTTCTTGATAATGTGTGTGTTCCTTATCTTCTCCTAGTGTCTAAACTCTTCTCCATGGCTGGACCCCCAAATAATATTCCTTGACGTGCTAAGTGGTATCTAGAGAGTGGGATAGGTTTAATAACTACCCTAACCCTAACGCATACCCTAACCCTAACACGTACACTAATCCTAACCCGTAACCTAAACCGAGCCCTAACCCTCAAACTAACCCTAACCCTAATCCTAACCCATACCCTACGCCGTACCCGAACCCGTACCCGAACCCGTACCCTAAGCCGTACCCTAACCCTAACCCTAACCCTAACCCTAACCCTAAGCTACCCTGACTGCTTCTGCCTCCAATAGATTTCCTAAGCACTAGTGTACTAAGGAACAGGTTAAAAAGAGAATCCTAATGTGATTTCAGGATAATGGGTGTGTTCCTTATCTTCTCCTAGTGTCTAAACCCTTCTCCATGGCTGGACACCCAAATAATATTACTTGTCGTGCTAAGGGGTATCTAGAGAGTGGGATAGGTTTAATAACTACCCTAACCCTAACGCGTACCCTAACCCTAACCCCTACCCTAACCCTAACACGAACCCTAATCCTAACCCGTACCCTAAACCGTGACCTAACCTTCAAACTAACCCTAACCCTAACCCTAACCCATACCCTACGCCGTACACGAACCCGTACCCGAACCCGTACCCTAAGCCGTACCCTAACCCTAACCCTAAACCTAACCCTAACCCTAAGCTACCCTTGACTGCTTCTGCCTCCAATAGATTTCCTAAGCACTAGTGTTTTAAGGAACAGGTTAAAAAGAGAATCCTAATGTGATTTCAGGATAATGGGTGTGTTCCTTATCTTCTCCTAGTGTCTAAACTCTTCTCCATTGCTGGACCCCCAAATAATATTCCTTGACGTGCTAAGGGGTATCTAGAGAGTGGGATAGGTTTAATAACTACCCTAACCCTAACGCGTACCCTAACCCTAACCCCTACCCTAACCCTAACACGAACCCTAATCCTAACCCGTACCCTAAACCGAGCCCTAACCTTCAAACTAACCCTAACCCTAACCCTAACCCATACCCTACGCCGTACACGAACCCATACCCGAACCCGTACCCTAAGCCGTACCCTAACCCTAACCCTAAACCTAACCCTAACCCTAACCCTAAGCTACCCTTGACTGCTTCTGCCTCCAATAGATTTCCTAAGCACTAGTATTTTAAGGAACAGGTTAAAAAGAGAATCCTAATGTGATTTCTTGATAATGGGTGTGTTCCTTATCTTCTCCTAGTGTCTAAACTCTTCTCCATGGCTGGACACCCAAATAATATTCCTTGACTTGCTAAGGAGTATCTAGAGTGCGATAGGTTTAATAACTACCCTAACCCTAACGCGTATCCTAACCCTAACCCCTAACCTAAACCTAACACGTACCCTAATCCTAACCCGTAACCTAAACCGAGCCCTAACCCTCAAACTATCCCTAACCCTAACCCTAACCCATACCCTACGCCGTACCCGAACCCGTACCCGAACCCGTACCCTAAGCCGTACCCTAACCCTAACCCTAACCCTAAGCTACCCTTGACTGCTTCTGCCTCCAATAGATTTCCTAAGCACTAGTGTTTTAAGGAACAGGTTAAAAAGAGAATCCTAATGTGTTTTCTTGATAATGGGTGTGTTCCTTATCTTCTCCTAGTGTCTAAACTCTTCTCCATGGCTGGACCCCCAAATAATATTCCTTGACGTGCTAAGGGGTATCTAGGGAGTGGGATAGGTTTAATAACTACCCTAACCCTAACGCGTACCCTAACCCTAACCCCTACCCTAACCCTAACACGTACCCTAATCCTAACCCGTACCCTAAACCGAGCCCTAACCCTCAAACTAAACCTAACCCTAACCCTAACTCATACCCTATGCCGTACCCGAACCCGTACCCTAAGCCTTACCCTAACAATAACCCGAACCCTAACCCTAAGCTACCCTTGACTGCTTCTGCCTCCAATAGATTTCCTAAGCACTAGTGTTTTAAGGAACAGGTTAAAAAGAGAATCCTAATGTGATTTCTTGATAATGGGTGTGTTCCTTATCTTCTCCTAGTGTCTAAACTCTTCTCCATGGCTGGACCCCCAAATAATATTCCTTGACGTGCTAAGGGGTATCTAGAGAGTGGGATAGTTTTAATAACTACACTAACCCTAACGCGTACCCTAACCCTAACCTCTACCCTAACCTTAACACGTACACTAATCCTAACCCGTACCCTAAACCGAGCCCTAACCCTCAAACTAACCCTAACCCTAACCCTAACCCATACCCTATGCCGTACCCGAACCCGTACCCGAACCCGTACTCTAAGCCGTACCCTAACCCTAACCCTAACCCTAACCCTAAACCTAAGCTACCCTTGACTGCTTCTGCCTCCAATAGATTTCCTAAGCACCAATGTATTAAGGAACAGGTTAAAAAGAGAATCCTAATGTGATTTCAGGATAATGGGTGTGTTCCTTATCTTCTCCTAGTTTCTAAACTCTTCTCCATGGCTGGAACCCCAAATAATATTCCTTGACGTGCTAAGGGGTATCTAGAGGGTGGGATAGGTTTAATAACTACCCTAACCCTAACGCGTACCCTAACCCTAACCCCTACCCTAACCCTAACACGAACCCTAATCCTAACCCGTACCCTAAACCGAGCCCTAACCTTCAAACTAACCCTAACCCTAACCCTATCCCATACCCTACGCCGTACACGAAGCCGTACCCGAAGCCGTACCCTAAGCCGTACCCTAACCCTAACCCCTACCCTAACCCTAACACGTACCCTAATCCTAACCCATACCCTAAACCGAGCCCTAACCCTCAAACTAATCCTAACCCTAACCCTAACCCATACCCTACGCCGTACCCGGACCCGTACCCGAACCCGTACCCTAACACTAACCCTAACCCTAACCCTAACCCTAACCCTAAGCTAACCTTGACTGCTTCTGCCTCCAATAGATTTCCTAAACAATAGTGTTTTAAGGAATAGGTTAAAAAGAGAATCCTAATGTGATTTCTTGATAATGTGTGTGTTCCTTATCTTCTCCTAGTGTCTAAACTCTTCTCCATGGCTGGACCCCCAAATAATATTCCTTGACGTGCTAAGTGGTATCTAGAGAGTGGGATAGGTTTAATAACTACCCTAACCCTAACGCATACCCTAACCCTAACACGTACACTAATCCTAACCCGTAACCTAAACCGAGCCCTAACCCTCAAACTAACCCTAACCCTAACCCTAACCCATACCCTACGCCGTACCCGAACCCGTACCCGAACCCGTACCCTAAGCCGTACCCTAACCCTAACCCTAACCCTAACCCTAACCCTAAGCTACCCTTGACTGCTTCTGCCTCCAATAGATTTCCTAAGCACTAGTGTACTAAGGAACAGGTTAAAAAGAGAATCCTAATGTGATTTCAGGATAATGGGTGTGTTCCTTATCTTCTCCTAGTGTCTAAACTCTTCTCCATGGCTGGACCCCCAAATAATATTCCTTGAGGTGCTAAGGGGTATCTAGAGAGTGGGATAGGTTTAATAACTACCCTAATCCTAACGCGTACCCTAACCCTAACCTCTACCCTAACCTTAACACGTACACTAATCATAACCCGTACCCTAAACCGAGCCCTAACCCTCAAATTAACCCTAACCCTAACCCTAACCCATACCCTACGCCGTACCCGAACCCGTACCCTAAGCGGTACCATAAAGCTAACCCTAACCCTAACCCTAACCCTAACCCTAAGCTACCCTTGACTGCTTCTGCCTCCAATAGATTTCCTAAGCACTAGTGTTTTAAGGAACAGGTTAAAAAGAGAATCCTAATGTGATTTCAGGATAATGGGTGTGTTCCTTATCTTCTCCTAGTGTCTAAACTCTTCTCCATGGCTGGACCCCCAAATAATATTCCTTGACGTGCTAAGGGCTATCTAGAGAGTGGGATAGGTTTAATAACTACCCTAACCCTAACGCGTACCCTAACCCTAACCCCTACCCTAACCCTAACACGAACCCTAATCCTAACCCGTACCCTAAACCGAGCCCTAACCTTCAAACTAACCCTAACCCTAACCCTAACCCATACCCTACGCCGTACACGAACCCGTACCCGAACCCGTACCCTAAGCCGTACCCTAACCCTAACCCTAAACCTAACCCTAACCCTAACCCTAAGCTACCCTTGACTGCTTCTGCCTCCAATAGATTTCCTAAGCACTAGTATTTTAAGGAACAGGTTAAAAAGAGAATCCTAATGTGATTTCTTGATAATGGGTGTGTTCCATATCTTCTCCTAGTGTCTAAACTCTTCTCCATGGCTGGACACCCAAATAATATTCCTTGACGTGCTAAGGAGTATCTAGAGAGTGGGATAGGTTTAATAACTACCCTAACCCTAACGCGTATCCTAACCCTAACCCCTAACCAACCCTAACACGTACCCTAATCCTAACACGTAACCTAAACCGAGCCCTAACCCTCAAACTATCCCTAACCCTAACCCTAACCCATACCCTACGCCGTACCCGAACCCGTACCCGAACCCGTACCCTAAGCCGTACCCTAACCCTAACCCTAACCCTAAGCTACCCTTGACTGCTTCTGCCTCCAATAGATTTCCTAAGCACTAGTGTTTTAAGGAACAGGTTAAAAAGAGAATCCTAATGTGTTTTCTTGATAATGGGTGTGTTCCTTATCTTCTCCTAGTGTCTAAACTCTTCTCCATGGCTGGACCCCCAAATAATATTCCTTGACGTGCTAAGGGGTATCTAGGGATTGGGATAGGTTTAATAACTACCCTAACCCTAACGCGTACCCTAACCCTAACCCCTACCCTAACCCTAACACGTACCCTAATCCTAACCCGTACCCTAAACCGAGCCCTAACCCTCAAACTAAACCTAACACTAACCCTAACCCATACCCTATGCCGTACCCGAACCCGTACCCTAAGCCTTACCCTAACAATAACCCGAACCCTAACCCTAAGCTACCCTTGACTGCTTCTGCCTCCAATAGATTTCCTAAGCACTAGTGTTTTAAGGAACAGGTTAAAAAGAGAATCCTAATGTGATTTCTTGATAATGGGTGTGTTCCTTTTCTTCTCCTAGTGTCTAAACTCTTCTCCATGGCTGGACCCCCAAATAATATTCCTTGACGTGCTAAGGGGTATCTAGAGAGTGGGATAGTTTTAATAACTACCCTAACCCTAACGCGTACCCTAACCCTAACCTCTACCCTAACCTTAACACGTACACTAATCCTAACCCGTACCCTAAACCGAGCCCTAACCCTCAAACTAACCCTAACCCTAACCCTAACCCATACCCTATGCCGTACTCGAACCCGTACTCTAAGCCGTACCCTAACCCTAACCCTAACCCTAACCCTAAACCTAAGCTACCCTTGACTGCTTCTGCCTCCAATAGATTTCCTAAGCACTAGTGTATTAAGGAACAGGTTAAAAAGAGAATCCTAATGTGATTTCAGGATAATGGGTGTGTTCCTTATCTTCTCCTAGTTTCTAAACTCTTCTCCATGGCTGGAAACCCAAATAATATTCCTTGACGTGCTAAGGGGTATCTAGAGGGTGGGATAGGTTTAATAACTACCCTAAACCTAACGCGTACCCTAACCCTAACCCCTACCCTAACCCTAACACGAACCCTAATCCTAACCCGTACACTAAACCGAGCCCTAACCTTCAAACTAACCCTAAGCCTAACCCTAACCCATACCCTACGCCGTACACGAACCCGTACCCGAAGCCGTACCCTAAGCCGTACCCTAACCCTAACCCCTACCCTAACCCTAACACGTACCCTAATCCTAACCCATACCCTAAACCGAGCCCTAACCCTCAAACTAATCCTAACCCTAACCCAAACCCATACCCTACGCCGTACCCGGACCCGTACCCGAACCCGTACCCTAACACTAACCCTAACCCTAAACCTAACCCTAACCCTATGCTACCCTTGACTGCTTCTGCCTCCAATAGATTTCCTAAGCACTAGTGTTTTAAGGAACAGGTTAAAAAGAGAATCCTAATGTGATTTCTTGATAATGGGTGTGTTCATTATCTTCTCCTAGTGTCTAAACTCTTCTCCATGGCTGGACCCCCAAATAATATTCCTTGACGTGCTAAGGGGTATCTAGAGAGTGGGATAGGTTTAATAACTACCCTAACCCTAACGCGTACCCTAACCCTAACCTCTACCCTAACCCTAACACGTACACTAATCCTAACTCGTAACCTAAACCGAGCCCTAACCCTCAAACTAACCCTAACCCTAACCCTAACCCATACCCTACGCCGTACCCGAACCCGTACCCGAACCCGTACCCTAAGCCGTACCCTAACCCTAACCCTAACCCTAACCCTAACCCTAAGCTACCCTTGACTGCTTCTGCCTCCAATAGATTTCCTAAGCACTAGTGTATTAAGGAACAGGTTAAAAAGAGAATCCTTATGTGATTTCTTGATAATGGGTGTGTTCCTTATCTTCTCCTAGTGACTAAACTCTTCTCCATGGCTGGACCCCCAAATAATATTCCTTGACGTGCTAAGGGGTATCTAGAGAGTGGGATAGGTTTAATAGCTAGCCTAACCCTAACGCGTACCCTAACCCTAACCCCTACCCTAACCCTAACACGAACCCTAATCCTAACCCGTACCCTAAACCGAGCCCTAACCTTCAAACTAACCCTAACCCTAACCCTAACCCATACCCTACGCCGTACACGAACCCGTACCCGAACCCGTACCCTAAGCCGTACCCTAACCCTAGCCCTAACCCTAACCCTAACCCTAAGCTACCCTTGACAGCTTCTGCCTCCAATAGATTTCCTAAGCACTAGTGTTTTAAGGAACAGGTTAAAAAGAGAATCCTAATGTGATTTCTTGATAATGGGTGTGTTCCTTATCTTCTCCTAGTGTCTAAACTCTTCTCCATGGCTGGACACCCAAATAATATTCCTTGACGTGCTAAGGGGTATCTAGAGAGTGGGATAGGTTTAATAACTACCCAAACCCTAACGCGTACCCTATCCCTAACCTCTACCTTAACCCTAACACGTACACTAATCCTAACCCGTAACCTGAACCGAGCCCTAACCCTCAAACGAACCCTCAACCTAACCCGAACCCATACCCTACGCCGTACCCGAACCCGTACCCGAACCCGTACCCTAAGCCGTACCCTAACCCTAACCCTAACCCTAACCCTAACCCTAACCCTAAGCTACCCTTCACTGCTTCTGCCTCCAATAGATTTCCTAAGCAATAGTGTTTTAAGGAATAGGTTAAAAAGAGAATCCTAATGTGATTTCTTGATAATGTGTGTGTTCCTTATCTTCTCCTAGTGTCTAAACTCTTCTCCATGGCTGGACCCCCAAATAATATTCCTTGACGTGCTAAGTGGTATCTAGAGAGTGGGATAGGTTTAATAACTACCCTAACCCTAACGCATACCCTAACCCTAACACGTACACTAATCCTAACCCGTAACCTAAACCGAGCCCTAACCCTCAAACTAACCCTAACCCTAATCCTAACCCATACCCTACGCCGTACCCGAACCCGTACCCGAACCCGTACCCTAAGCCGTACCCTAACCCTAACCCTAACCCTAACCCTAACCCTAAGCTACCCTTGACTGCTTCTGCCTCCAATAGATTTCCTAAGCACTAGTGTACTAAGGAACAGGTTAAAAAGAGAATCCTAATGTGATTTCAGGATAATGGGTGTGTTCCTTATCTTCTCCTAGTGTCTAAACTCTTCTCCATGGCTGGACACCCAAATAATATTACTTGTCGTGCTAAGGGGTATCTAGAGAGTGGGATAGGTTTAATAACTACCCTAACCCTAACGCGTACCCTAACCCTAACCCCTACCCTAACCGTAACACGAACCCTAATCCTAACCCGTACCCTAAACCGAGACCTAACCTTCAAACTAACCCTAACCCTAACCCTAACCCATACCCTACGCCGTACACGAACCCGTACCCGAACCCGTACCCTAAGCCGTACCCTAACCCTAACCCTAAACCTAACCCTAACCCTAAGCTACCCTTGACTGCTTCTGCCTCCAATAGATTTCCTAAGCACTAGTGTTTTAAGGAACAGGTTAAAAAGAGAATCCTATTGTGATTTCTTGATAATGCGTGTGTTCCTTATCTTCTCCTACTGTCTAAACTCTTCTCCATGGCTGGTCCCGCAAATAATATTCCTTGACGTGCTAAGCGGTATCTAGGGAGTCGGATAGGTTTAATAACTACCCTAACCCTAACGCGTACCCTAACCCTAACCCCTACCCTAACCCTAACACGTACCCTAATCCTAACCCGTACCCTAAACCGAGCCCTAACCCTCAAACTAACCCTAACCCTAACCCTAAAACATACCCTATGCCGTACCCGAACCCGTACCCTAAGCCTTACCCTAACAATAACCCTAACCCTAACCCTAAGCTACCCTTGACTGCTTCTGCCTCCAGTAGATTTCCTAAGCACTAGTGTTTTAAGGAACAGGTTAAAAAGAGAATCCTAATGTGATTTCTTGATAATGGGTGTGTTCCTTAACTTCTCCTAGTGTCTAAACTCTTCTCCATGGCTGGACCCCCAAATATTATTCCTTGACGTGCTAAGGGGTATCTAGAGAGTGGGATGGGTTTAATAACTACCCTAACCCTAACGCGTACCCTAACCCTAACCTCTACCCTAACCCTAACACGTACACTAATCCTAACCCGTACCCTAAACCGAGCCCTAACCCTCAAACTAACCCTAACCCTAACCCTAACCCATACCCTATGCCGTACCCGAACCCGTACTCTAAGCCGTACCCTAACCCTAACCCTAACCCTAACCCTAAACCTAAGCTACCCTTGACTGCTTCTGCCTCCAATAGATTTCCTAAGCACTAGTGTATTAAGGAACAGGTTAAAAAGAGAATCCTAATGTGATTTCAGGATAATGGGTGTGTTCCTTATCTTCTCCTAGTTTCTAAACTCTTCTCCATGGCTGGAACCCCAAATAATATTCCTTGACGTGCTAAGGGGTATCTAGAGGGTGGGATAGGTTTAATAACTACCCTAAACCTAACGCGTACCCTAACCCTAACCCCTACCCTAACCCTAACACGAACCCTAATCCTAACCCGTACACTAAACCGAGCCCTAACCTTCAAACTAACCCTAAGCCTAACCCTAACCCATACCCTACGCCGTACACGAACCCGTACCCGAAGCCGTACCCTAAGCCGTACCCTAACCCTAACCCCTACCCTAACCCTAACACGTACCCTAATCCTAACCCATACCCTAAACCGAGCCCTAACCCTCAAACTAATCCTAACCCTAACCCAAACCCATACCCTACGCCGTACCCGGACCCGTACCCGAACCCGTACCCTAACACTAACCCTAACCCTAAACCTAACCCTAACCCTATGCTACCCTTGACTGCTTCTGCCTCCAATAGATTTCCTAAGCACTAGTGTTTTAAGGAACAGGTTAAAAAGAGAATCCTAATGTGATTTCTTGATAATGGGTGTGTTCATTATCTTCTCCTAGTGTCTAAACTCTTCTCCATGGCTGGACCCCCAAATAATATTCCTTGACGTGCTAAGGGGTATCTAGAGAGTGGGATAGGTTTAATAACTACCCTAACCCTAACGCGTACCCTAACCCTAACCTCTACCCTAACCCTAACACGTACACTAATCCTAACTCGTAACCTAAACCGAGCCCTAACCCTCAAACTAACCCTAACCCTAACCCTAACCCATACCCTACGCCGTACCCGAACCCGTACCCGAACCCGTACCCTAAGCCGTACCCTAACCCTAACCCTAACCCTAACCCTAACCCTAAGCTACCCTTGACTGCTTCTGCCTCCAATAGATTTCCTAAGCACTAGTGTATTAAGGAACAGGTTAAAAAGAGAATCCTTATGTGATTTCTTGATAATGGGTGTGTTCCTTATCTTCTCCTAGTGACTAAACTCTTCTCCATGGCTGGACCCCCAAATAATATTCCTTGACGTGCTAAGGGGTATCTAGAGAGTGGGATAGGTTTAATAGCTAGCCTAACCCTAACGCGTACCCTAACGGTAACCCCTACCCTAACCCTAACACGAACCCTAATCCTAACCCGTACCCTAAACCGAGCCCTAACCTTCAAACTAACCCTAACCCTAACCCTAACCCATACCCTACGCCGTACACGAACCCGTACCCGAACCCGTACCCTAAGCCGTACCCTAACCCTAGCCCTAACCCTAACCCTAACCCTAAGCTACCCTTGACAGCTTCTGCCTCCAATAGATTTCCTAAGCACTAGTGTTTTAAGGAACAGGTTAAAAAGAGAATCCTAATGTGATTTCTTGATAATGGGTGTGTTCCTTATCTTCTCCTAGTGTCTAAACTCTTCTCCATGGCTGGACACCCAAATAATATTCCTTGACGTGCTAAGGGGTATCTAGAGAGTGGGATAGGTTTAATAACTACCCAAACCCTAACGCGTACCCTATCCCTAACCTCTACCTTAACCCTAACACGTACACTAATCCTAACCCGTAACCTGAACCGAGCCCTAACCCTCAAACGAACCCTCAACCTAACCCGAACCCATACCCTACGCCGTACCCGAACCCGTACCCGAACCCGTACCCTAAGCCGTACCCTAACCCTAACCCTAACCCTAACCCTAACCCTAACCCTAAGCTACCCTTCACTGCTTCTGCCTCCAATAGATTTCCTAAGCAATAGTGTTTTAAGGAATAGGTTAAAAAGAGAATCCTAATGTGATTTCTTGATAATGTGTGTGTTCCTTATCTTCTCCTAGTGTCTAAACTCTTCTCCATGGCTGGACCCCCAAATAATATTCCTTGACGTGCTAAGTGGTATCTAGAGAGTGGGATAGGTTTAATAACTACCCTAACCCTAACGCATACCCTAACCCTAACACGTACACTAATCCTAACCCGTAACCTAAACCGAGCCCTAACCCTCAAACTAACCCTAACCCTAATCCTAACCCATACCCTACGCCGTACCCGAACCCGTACCCGAACCCGTACCCTAAGCCGTACCCTAACCCTAACCCTAACCCTAACCCTAACCCTAAGCTACCCTTGACTGCTTCTGCCTCCAATAGATTTCCTAAGCACTAGTGTACTAAGGAACAGGTTAAAAAGAGTATCCTAATGTGATTTCAGGATAATGGGTGTGTTCCTTATCTTCTCCTAGTGTCTAAACTCTTCTCCATGGCTGGACACCCAAATAATATTACTTGTCGTGCTAAGGGGTATCTAGAGAGTGGGATAGGTTTAATAACTACCCTAACCCTAACGCGTACCCTAACCCTAACCCCTACCCTAACCCTAACACGAACCCTAATCCTAACCCGTACCCTAAACCGAGACCTAACCTTCAAACTAACCCTAACCCTAACCCTAACCCATACCCTACGCCGTACACGAACCCGTACCCGAACCCGTACCCTAAGCCGTACCCTAACCCTAACCCTAAACCTAACCCTAACCCTAAGCTACCCTTGACTGCTTCTGCCTCCAATAGATTTCCTAAGCACTAGTGTTTTAAGGAACAGGTTAAAAAGAGAATCCTAATGTGTTTTCTTGATAATGGGTGTGTTCCTTATCTTCTCCTAGTGTCTAAACTCTTCTCCATGGCTGGACCCCCAAATAATATTCCTTGACGTGCTAAGGGGTATCTAGGGAGTGGGATAGGTTTAATAACTACCCTAACCCTAACGCGTACCCTAACCCTAACCCCTACCCTAACCCTAACACGTACCCTAATCCTAACCCGTACCCTAAACCGAGCCCTAACCCTCAAACTAAACCTAACCCTAACCCTAACTCATACCCTATGCCGTACCCGAACCCGTACCCTAAGCCTTACCCTAACAATAACCCGAACCCTAACCCTAAGCTACCCTTGACTGCTTCTGCCTCCAATAGATTTCCTAAGCACTAGTGTTTTAAGGAACAGGTTAAAAAGAGAATCCTAATGTGATTTCTTGATAATGGGTGTGTTCCTTATCTTCTCCTAGTGTCTAAACTCTTCTCCATGGCTGGACCCCCAAATAATATTCCTTGACGTGCTAAGGGGTATCTAGAGAGTGGGATAGTTTTAATAACTACCCTAACCCTAACGCGTACCCTAACCCTAACCTCTACCCTAACCTTAACACGTACACTAATCCTAACCCGTACCCTAAACCGAGCCCTAACCCTCAAACTAACCCTAACCCTAACCCTAACCCATACCCTATGCCGTACCCGAACCCGTACCCGAACCCGTACTCTAAGCCGTACCCTAACCCTAACCCTAACCCTAACCCTAAACCTAAGCTACCCTTGACTGCTTCTGCCTCCAATAGATTTCCTAAGCACCAATGTATTAAGGAACAGGTTAAAAAGAGAATCCTAATGTGATTTCAGGATAATGGGTGTGTTCCTTATCTTCTCCTAGTTTCTAAACTCTTCTCCATGGCTGGAACCCCAAATAATATTCCTTGACGTGCTAAGGGGTATCTAGAGGGTGGGATAGGTTTAATAACTACCCTAACCCTAACGCGTACCCTAACCCTAACCCCTACCCTAACCCTAACACGAACCCTAATCCTAACCCGTACCCTAAACCGAGCCCTAACCTTCAAACTAACCCTAACCCTAAACCTAACCCATACCCTACGCCGTACACGAACCCGTACCCGAAGCCGTACCCTAAGCCGTACCCTAACCCTAACCCCTACCCTAACCCTAACACGTACCCTAATCCTAACCCATACCCTAAACCGAGCCCTAACCCTCAAACTAATCCTAACCCTAACCCTAACCCATACCCTACGCCGTACCCGGACCCGTACCCGAACCCGTACCCTAACACTAACCCTAACCCTAAACCTAACCCTAACCCTATGCTACCCTTGACTGCTTCTGCCTCCAATAGATTTCCTAAGCACTAGTGTTTTAAGGAACAGGTTAAAAAGAGAATCCTAATGTGATTTCTTGATAATGGGTGTGTTCATTATCTTCTCTTGTGTCTAAACTCTTCTCCATGGCTGGACCCCCAAATAATATTCCTTGACGTGCTAAGGGGTATCTAGAGAGTGGGATAGGTTTAATAACTACCCTAACCCTAATGCGTACCCTAACCCTAACCTCTACCCTAACCCTAACACGTACACTAATCCTAACTCGTAACCTAAACCGAGCCCTAACCCTCAAACTAAACCTAACCCTAACCCTAAACCATACCCTATGCCGTACCTGAACCCGTACCCTAAGCCGTACCCTAAAGCTAACCCTAACCCTAACCCTAAGCTACCCTTGACTGCTTCTTCCTCCAATAGATTTCCTAAGCACTAGTGTTTTAAGGAATAGGTTAAAAAGAGAATCCTAATGTGATTTCTTGATAATGTGTGAGTTCCTTATCTTCTCCTAGTGTCTAAACTCATATCCATGGCTGGACCCCCAAATAATATTCCTTGACGTGCTAAGGGGTATCTAGAGAGTGGGATAGGTTTAATAACTACCCTAACCCTAACGCGTACCCTAACCCTTACCTCTACCCTAACCCTAACACGTACACTAATCCTAACTCGTAACCTAAACCGAGCCCTAACCCTCAAGCTAACCCTAACCCTAACCCTAACCCATACCCTAAGCCGTACCCGAACCCGTACCCGAACCCGTACCCTAAGCCGTACCCTACCCCTAACCCTAACCCTAACCCTAACCCTAAGCTACCCTTGACTGCTTCTGCCTCCAATAGATTTCCTAAGCACTAGTGTATTAAGGAACAGGTTAAAAAGAGAATCCTTATGTGATTTCTTGATAATGGGTGTGTTCCTTATCTTCTCCTAGTGTCTAAACTCTTCTCCAAGGCTGGACACCCAAATAATATTCCTTGACGTGCTAAGGGGTATCTAGAGAGTGGGATAGGTTTAATAACTACACAAACCCTAACGCGTACCCTATCCCTAACCTCTACCTTAACCCTAACATGTACACTAATCCTAACCCGTAACCTAAACCGAGCCCTAACCCTCAAATTAACCCTCAACCTAACCCGAACCCATACCCTACGCCGTACCCGAACCCGTACCCGAACCCGTACCCTAAGCCGTACCCTAACCCTAACCCTAACCCTAACCCTAACCCTAAGCTACCCTTGACTGCTTCTGCCTCCAATAGATTTCCTAAACAATAGTGTTTTAAGGAATAGGTTAAAAAGAGAATCCTAATGTGATTTCTTGATAATGTGTGTGTTCCTTATCTTCTCCTAGTGTCTAAACTCTTCTCCATGGCTGGACCCCCAAATAATATTCCTTGACGTGCTAAGTGGTATCTAGAGAGTGGGATAGGTTTAATAACTACCCTAACCCTAACGCATACCCTAACCCTAACACGTACACTAATCCTAACCCGTAACCTAAACCGAGCCCTAACCCTCAAACTAACCCTAACCCTAACCCTAACCCATACCCTACGCCGTACCCGAACCCGTACCCGAACCCGTACCCTAAGCCGTACCCTAACCCTAACCCTAACCCTAACCCTAACCCTAACCCTAACCCTAACCCTAAGCTACCCTTGACTGCTTCTGCCTCCAATAGATTTCCTAAGCACTAGTGTACTAAGGAACAGGTTAAAAAGAGAATCCTAATGTGATTTCAGGATAATGGGTGTGTTCCTTATCTTCTCCTAGTGTCTAAACTCTTCTCCATGGCTGGACCCCCAAATAATATTCCTTGACGTGCTACGGGGTATCTAGAGAGTGGGATAGGTTTAATAACTACCCTAATCCTAACGCGTACCCTAACCCTAACCTCTACCCTAACCTTAACACGTACACTAATCCTAACCCGTACCCTAAACCGAGCCCTAACCCTCAAATTAACCCTAACCCTAACCCTAACCCATACCCTACGCCGTACCCGAAACCGTACCCTAAGCGGTACCATAAAGCTAACCCTAACCCTAACCCTAACCCTAACCCTAAGCTACCCTTGACTGCTTCTGCCTCCAATAGATTTCCTAAGCACTAGTGTTTTAAGGAACAGGTTAAAAAGAGAATCCTAATGTGATTTCAGGATAATGGGTGTGTTCCTTATCTTCTCCTAGTGTCTAAACTCTTCTCCATGGCTGGACCCCCAAATAATATTCCTTGACGTGCTAAGGGGTATCTAGAGAGTGGGATAGGTTTAATAACTACCCTAACCCTAACGCGTACCCTAACCCTAACCCCTACCCTAACCCTAACACGAACCCTAATCCTAACCCGTACCCTAAACCGAGCCCTAACCTTCAAACTAACCCTAACCCTAACCCTAACCCATACCCTACGCCGTACACGAACCCGTACCCGAACCCGTACCCTAAGCCGTACCCTAACCCTAACCCTAAACCTAACCCTAACCCTAACCCTAAGCTACCCTTGACTGCTTCTGCCTCCAATAGATTTCCTAAGCACTAGTATTTTAAGGAACAGGTTAAAAAGAGAATCCTAATGTGATTTCTTGATAATGGGTGTGTTCCATATCTTCTCCTAGTGTCTAAACTCTTCTCCATGGCTGGACACCCAAATAATATTCCTTGACGTGCTAAGGAGTATCTAGAGAGTGGGATAGGTTTAATAACTACCCTAACCCTAACGCGTATCCTAACCCTAACCGTTAACCTAACCCTAACACGTACCCTAATCCTAACCCGTAACCTAAACCGAGCCCTAACCCTCAAACTATCCCTAACCCTAACCCTAACCCATACCCTACGCCGTACCCGAACCCGTACCCGAACCCGTACCCTAAGCCGTACCCTAACCCTAACCCTAACCCTAAGCTACCCTTGACTGCTTCTGCCTCCAATAGATTTCCTAAGCACTAGTGTTTTAAGGAACAGGTTAAAAAGAGAATCCTAATGTGTTTTCTTGATAATGGGTGTGTTCCTTATCTTCTCCTAGTGTCTAAACTCTTCTCCATGGCTGGACCCCCGAATAATATTCCTTGACGTGCTAAGGGGTATCTAGGGAGTGGGATAGGTTTAATAACTACCCTAACCCTAACGCGTACCCTAACCCTAACCCCTACCCTAACCCTAACACGTACCCTAATCCTAACCCGTACCCTAAACCGAGCCCTAACCCTCAAACTAAACCTAACACTAACCCTAACCCATACCCTATGCCGTACCCGAACCCGTACCCTAAGCCTTACCCTAACAATAACCCGAACCCTAACCCTAAGCTACCCTTGACTGCTTCTGCCTCCAATAGATTTCCTAAGCACTAGTGTTTTAAGGAACAGGTTAAAAAGAGAATCCTAATGTGATTTCTTGATAATGGGTGTGTTCCTTTTCTTCTCCTAGTGTCCAAACTCTTCTCCATGGCTGGACCCCCAAATAATATTCCTTGACGTGCTAAGGGGTATCTAGAGAGTGGGATAGTTTTAATAACTACCCTAACCCTAACGCGTACCCTAACCCTAACCTCTACCCTAACCTTAACACGTACACTAATCCTAACCCGTACCCTAAACCGAGCCCTAACCCTCAAACTAACCCTAACCCTAACCCTAACCCATACCCTATGCCGTACCCGAACCCGTACTCTAAGCCGTACCCTAACCCTAACCCTAACCCTAACCCTAAACCTAAGCTACCCTTGACTGCTTCTGCCTCCAATAGATTTCCTAAGCACTAGTGTATTAAGGAACAGGTTAAAAAGAGAATCCTAATGTGATTTCAGGATAATGGGTGTGTTCCTTATCTTCTCCTAGTTTCTAAACTCTTCTCCATGGCTGGAACCCCAAATAATATTCCTTGACGTGCTAAGGGGTATCTAGAGGGTGGGATAGGTTTAATAACTACCCTAAACCTAACGCGTACCCTAACCCTAACCCCTACCCTAACCCTAACACGAACCCTAATCCTAACCCGTACACTAAACCGAGCCCTAACCTTCAAACTAACCCTAAGCCTAACCCTAACCCATACCCTACGCCGTACACGAACCCGTACCCGAAGCCGTACCCTAAGCCGTACCCTAACCCTAACCCCTACCCTAACCCTAACACGTACCCTAATCCTAACCCATACCCTAAACCGAGCCCTAACCCTCAAACTAATCCTAACCCTAACCCAAACCCATACCCTACGCCGTACCCGGACCCGTACCCGAACCCGTACCATAACACTAACCCTAACCCTAAACCTAACCCTAACCCTATGCTACCCTTGACTGCTTCTGCCTCCAATAGATTTCCTAAGCACTAGTGTTTTAAGGAACAGGTTAAAAAGAGAATCCTAATGTGATTTCTTGATAATGGGTGTGTTCATTATCTTCTCCTAGTGTCTAAACTCTTCTCCATGGCTGGACCCCCAAATAATATTCCTTGACGTGCTAAGGGGTATCTAGAGAGTGGGATAGGTTTAATAACTACCCTAACCCTAACGCGTACCCTAACCCTAACCTCTACCCTAACCCTAACACGTACACTAATCCTAACTCGTAACCTAAACCGAGCCCTAACCCTCAAACTAACCCTAACCCTAACCCTAACCCATACCCTACGCTGTACCCGAACCCGTACCCGAACCCGTACCCTAAGCCGTACCCTAACCCTAGCCCTAACCCTAACCCTAACCCTAAGCTACCCTTGACAGCTTCTGCCTCCAATAGATTTCCTAAGCACTAGTGTTTTAAGGAACAGGTTAAAAAGAGAATCCTAATGTGATTTCTTGATAATGGGTGTGTTCCTTATCTTCTCCTAGTGTCTAAACTCTTCTCCATGGCTGGACACCCAAATAATATTCCTTGACGTGCTAAGGGGTATCTAGAGAGTGGGATAGGTTTAATAACTACCCAAACCCTAACGCGTACCCTATCCCTAACCTCTACCTTAACCCTAACACGTACACTAATCCTAACCCGTAACCTGAACCGAGCCCTAACCCTCAAACGAACCCTCAACCTAACCCGAACCCATACCCTACGCCGTACCCGAACCCGTACCCGAACCCGTACCCTAAGCCGTACCCTAACCCTAACCCTAACCCTAACCCTAACCCTAACCCTAAGCTACCCTTGACTGCTTCTGCCTCCAATAGATTTCCTAAGCAATAGTGTTTTAAGGAATAGGTTAAAAAGAGAATCCTAATGTGATTTCTTGATAATGTGTGTGTTCCTTATCTTCTCCTAGTGTCTAAACTCTTCTCCATGGCTGGACCCCCAAATAATATTCCTTGACGTGCTAAGTGGTATCTAGAGAGTGGGATAGGTTTAATAACTACCCTAACCCTAACGCATACCCTAACCCTAACACGTACACTAATCCTAACCCGTAACCTAAACCGAGCCCTAACCCTCAAACTAACCCTAACCCTAATCCTAACCCATACCCTACGCCGTACCCGAACCCGTACCCGAACCCGTACCCTAAGCCGTACCCTAACCCTAACCCTAACCCTAACCCTAACCCTAAGCTACCCTGACTGCTTCTGCCTCCAATAGATTTCCTAAGCACTAGTGTACTAAGGAACAGGTTAAAAAGAGAATCCTAATGTGATTTCAGGATAATGGGTGTGTTCCTTATCTTCTCCTAGTGTCTAAACTCTTCTCCATGGCTGGACACCCAAATAATATTACTTGTCGTGCTAAGGGGTATCTAGAGAGTGGGATAGGTTTAATAACTACCCTAACCCTAACGCGTACCCTAACCCTAACCCCTACCCTAACCCTAACACGAACCCTAATCCTAACCCGTACCCTAAACCGTGACCTAACCTTCAAACTAACCCTAACCCTAACCCTAACCCATACCCTACGCCGTACACGAACCCGTACCCGAACCCGTACCCTAAGCCGTACCCTAACCCTAACCCTAAACCTAACCCTAACCCTAAGCTACCCTTGACTGCTTCTGCCTCCAATAGATTTCCTAAGCACTAGTGTTTTAAGGAACAGGTTAAAAAGAGAATCCTAATGTGATTTCAGGATAATGGGTGTGTTCCTTATCTTCTCCTAGTGTCTAAACTCTTCTCCATTGCTGGACCCCCAAATAATATTCCTTGACGTGCTAAGGGGTATCTAGAGAGTGGGATAGGTTTAATAACTACCCTAACCCTAACGCGTACCCTAACCCTAACCCCTACCCTAACCCTAACACGAACCCTAATCCTAACCCGTACCCTAAACCGAGCCCTAACCTTCAAACTAACCCTAACCCTAACCCTAACCCATACACTACGCCGTACACGAACCCATACCCGAACCCGTACCCTAAGCCGTACCCTAACCCTAACCCTAAACCTAACCCTAACCCTAACCCTAAGCTACCCTTGACTGCTTCTGCCTCCAATAGATTTCCTAAGCACTAGTATTTTAAGGAACAGGTTAAAAAGAGAATCCTAATGTGATTTCTTGATAATGGGTGTGTTCCTTATCTTCTCCTAGTGTCTAAACTCTTCTCCATGGCTGGACACCCAAATAATATTCCTTGACGTGCTAAGGAGTATCTAGAGTGGGATAGGTTTAATAACTACCCTAACCCTAACGCGTATCCTAACCCTAACCCCTAACCTAACCCTAACACGTACCCTAATCCTAACCCGTAACATAACCGAGCCCTAACCCTCAAACTATCCCTAACCCTAACCCTAACCCATACCCTACGCCGTACCCGAACCCGTACCCGAACCCGTACCCTAAGCCGTACCCTAACCCTAACCCTAACCCTAAGCTACCCTTGACTGCTTCTGCCTCCAATAGATTTCCTAAGCACTAGTGTTTTAAGGAACAGGTTAAAAAGAGAATCCTAATGTGTTTTCTTGATAATGGGTGTGTTCCTTATCTTCTCCTAGTGTCTAAACTCTTCTCCATGGCTGGACCCCCAAATAATATTCCTTGACGTGCTAAGGGGTATCTAGGGAGTGGGATAGGTTTAATAACTACCCTAACCCTAACGCGTACCCTAACCCTAACCCCTACCCTAACCCTAACACGTACCCTAATCCTAACCCGTACCCTAAACCGAGCCCTAACCCTCAAACTAAACCTAACCCTAACCCTAACTCATACCCTATGCTGTACCCGAACCCGTACCCTAAGCCTTACCCTAACAATAACCCGAACCCTAACCCTAAGCTACCCTTGACTGCTTCTGCCTCCAATAGATTTCCTAAGCACTAGTGTTTTAAGGAACAGGTTAAAAAGAGAATCCTAATGTGATTTCTTGATAATGGGTGTGTTCCTTATCTTCTCCTAGTGTCTAAACTCTTCTCCATGGCTGGACCCCCAAATAATATTCCTTGACGTGCTAAGGGGTATCTAGAGAGTGGGATAGTTTTAATAACTACCCTAACCCTAACGAGTACCCTAACCCTAACCTCTACCCTAACCTTAACACGTACACTAATCCTAACCCGTACCCTAAACCGAGCCCTAACCCTCAAACTAACCCTAACCCTAACCCTAACCCATACCCTATGCCGTACCCGAACCCGTACTCTAAGCCGTACCCTAACCCTAACCCTAAACCTAAGCTACCCTTGACTGCTTCTGCCTCCAATAGATTTCCTAAGCACTAGTGTATTAAGGAACAGGTTAAAAAGAGAATCCTAATGTGATTTCAGGATAATGGGTGTGTTCCTTATCTTCTCCTAGTTTCTAAACTCTTCTCCATGGCTGGAACCCCAAATAATATTCCTTGACGTGCTAAGGGGTATCTAGAGGGTGGGATAGGTTTAATAACTACCCTAACCCTAACGCGTACCCTAACCCTAACCTCTACCCTAACCTTAACACGTACACTAATCCTAACCCGTACCCTAAACCGAGCCCTAACCCTCAAACTAACCCTAACCCTAACCCTAACCCATACCCTATGCCGTACCCGAACCCGTACCCGAACCCGTACTCTAAGCCGTACCCTAACCCTAACCCTAACCCTAACCCTAAACCTAAGCTACCCTTGACTGCTTCTGCCTCCAATAGATTTCCTAAGCACCAATGTATTAAGGAACAGGTTAAAAAGAGAATCCTAATGTGATTTCAGGATAATGGGTGTGTTCCTTATCTTCTCCTAGTTTCTAAACTCTTCTCCATGGCTGGAACCCCAAATAATATTCCTTGACGTGCTAAGGGGTATCTAGAGGGTGGGATAGGTTTAATAACTACCCTAACCCTAACGCGTACCCTAACCCTAACCCCTACCCTAACCCTAACACGAACCCTAATCCTAACCCGTACCCTAAACCGAGCCCTAACCTTCAAACTAACCCTAACCCTAACCCTAACCCTAACCCTACGCCGTACCCGGACCCGTACCCGAACCCGTACCCTAACACTAACCCTAACCCTAAACCTAACCCTAACCCTATGCTACCCTTGACTGCTTCTGCCTCCAATAGATTTCCTAAGCACTAGTGTTTTAAGGAACAGGTTAAAAAGAGAATCCTAATGTGATTTCTTGATAATGGGTGTGTTCATTATCTTCTCTTGTGTCTAAACTCTTCTCCATGGCTGGACCCCCAAATAATATTCCTTGACGTGCTAAGGGGTATCTAGAGAGTGGGATAGGTTTAATAACTACCCTAACCCTAATGCGTACCCTAACCCTAACCTCTACCCTAACCCTAACACGTACACTAATCCTAACTCGTAACCTAAACCGAGCCCTAACCCTCAAACTAAACCTAACCCTAACCCTAAACCATACCCTATGCCGTACCTGAACCCGTACCCTAAGCCGTACCCTAAAGCTAACCCTAACCCTAACCCTAAGCTACCCTTGACTGCTTCTTCCTCCAATAGATTTCCTAAGCACTAGTGTTTTAAGGAATAGGTTAAAAAGAGAATCCTAATGTGATTTCTTGATAATGTGTGAGTTCCTTATCTTCTCCTAGTGTCTAAACTCTTATCCATGGCTGGACCCCCAAATAATATTCCTTGACGTGCTAA
This sequence comes from Eschrichtius robustus, assembly GCF_028021215.1. NCBI lineage: Eukaryota > Metazoa > Chordata > Mammalia > Artiodactyla > Eschrichtiidae > Eschrichtius > Eschrichtius robustus. The sequence continues at coordinate 33,674 of NW_027175651.1, forward strand.
GGGGTATCTAGAGAGTGGGATAGGTTTAATAACTACCCTAACCCTAACGCGTACCCTAACCCTTACCTCTACCCTAACCCTAACACGTACACTAATCCTAACTCGTAACCTAAACCGAGCCCTAACCCTCAAGCTAACCCTAACCCTAACCCTAACCCATACCCTAAGCCGTACCCGAACCCGTACCCGAACCCGTACCCTAAGCCGTACCCTACCCCTAACCCTAACCCTAACCCTAACCCTAAGCTACCCTTGACTGCTTCTGCCTCCAATAGATTTCCTAAGCACTAGTGTATTAAGGAACAGGTTAAAAAGAGAATCCTTATGTGATTTCTTGATAATGGGTGTGTTCCTTATCTTCTCCTAGTGTCTAAACTCTTCTCCAAGGCTGGACACCCAAATAATATTCCTTGACGTGCTAAGTGGTATCTAGAGAGTGGGATAGGTTTAATAACTACCCTAACCCTAACGCATACCCTAACCCTAACACGTACACTAATCCTAACCCGTAACCTAAACCGAGCCCTAACCCTCAAACTAACCCTAACCCTAACCCTAACCCATACCCTACGCCGTACCCGAACCCGTACCCGAACCCGTACCCTAAGCCGTACCCTAACCCTAACCCTAACCCTAACCCTAACCCTAACCCTAACCCTAACCCTAAGCTACCCTTGACTGCTTCTGCCTCCAATAGATTTCCTAAGCACTAGTGTACTAAGGAACAGGTTAAAAAGAGAATCCTAATGTGATTTCAGGATAATGGGTGTGTTCCTTATCTTCTCCTAGTGTCTAAACTCTTCTCCATGGCTGGACCCCCAAATAATATTCCTTGACGTGCTACGGGGTATCTAGAGAGTGGGATAGGTTTAATAACTACCCTAATCCTAACGCGTACCCTAACCCTAACCTCTACCCTAACCTTAACACGTACACTAATCCTAACCCGTACCCTAAACCGAGCCCTAACCCTCAAATTAACCCTAACCCTAACCCTAACCCATACCCTACGCCGTACCCGAAACCGTACCCTAAGCGGTACCATAAAGCTAACCCTAACCCTAACCCTAACCCTAACCCTAAGCTACCCTTGACTGCTTCTGCCTCCAATAGATTTCCTAAGCACTAGTGTTTTAAGGAACAGGTTAAAAAGAGAATCCTAATGTGATTTCAGGATAATGGGTGTGTTCCTTATCTTCTCCTAGTGTCTAAACTCTTCTCCATGGCTGGACCCCCAAATAATATTCCTTGACGTGCTAAGGGGTATCTAGAGAGTGGGATAGGTTTAATAACTACCCTAACCCTAACGCGTACCCTAACCCTAACCCCTACCCTAACCCTAACACGAACCCTAATCCTAACCCGTACCCTAAACCGAGCCCTAACCTTCAAACTAACCCTAACCCTAACCCTAACCCATACCCTACGCCGTACACGAACCCGTACCCGAACCCGTACCCTAAGCCGTACCCTAACCCTAACCCTAAACCTAACCCTAACCCTAACCCTAAGCTACCCTTGACTGCTTCTGCCTCCAATAGATTTCCTAAGCACTAGTATTTTAAGGAACAGATTAAAAAGAGAATCCTAATGTGATTTCTTGATAATGGGTGTGTTCCATATCTTCTCCTAGTGTCTAAACTCTTCTCCATGGCTGGACACCCAAATAATATTCCTTGACGTGCTAAGGAGTATCTAGAGAGTGGGATAGGTTTAATAACTACCCTAACCCTAACGCGTATCCTAACCCTAACCGTTAACCTAACCCTAACACGTACCCTAATCCTAACCCGTAACCTAAACCGAGCCCTAACCCTCAAACTATCCCTAACCCTAACCCTAACCCATACCCTACGCCGTACCCGAACCCGTACCCGAACCCGTACCCTAAGCCGTACCCTAACCCTAACCCTAACCCTAAGCTACCCTTGACTGCTTCTGCCTCCAATAGATTTCCTAAGCACTAGTGTTTTAAGGAACAGGTTAAAAAGAGAATCCTAATGTGTTTTCTTGATAATGGGTGTGTTCCTTATCTTCTCCTAGTGTCTAAACTCTTCTCCATGGCTGGACCCCCAAATAATATTCCTTGACGTGCTAAGGGGTATCTAGGGAGTGGGATAGGTTTAATAACTACCCTAACCCTAACGCGTACCCTAACCCTAACCCCTACCCTAACCCTAACACGTACCCTAATCCTAACCCGTACCCTAAACCGAGCCCTAACCCTCAAACTAAACCTAACACTAACCCTAACCCATACCCTATGCCGTACCCGAACCCGTACCCTAAGCCTTACCCTAACAATAACCCGAACCCTAACCCTAAGCTACCCTTGACTGCTTCTGCCTCCAATAGATTTCCTAAGCACTAGTGTTTTAAGGAACAGGTTAAAAAGAGAATCCTAATGTGATTTCTTGATAATGGGTGTGTTCCTTTTCTTCTCCTAGTGTCCAAACTCTTCTCCATGGCTGGACCCCCAAATAATATTCCTTGACGTGCTAAGGGGTATCTAGAGAGTGGGATAGTTTTAATAACTACCCTAACCCTAACGCGTACCCTAACCCTAACCTCTACCCTAACCTTAACACGTACACTAATCCTAACCCGTACCCTAAACCGAGCCCTAACCCTCAAACTAACCCTAACCCTAACCCTAACCCATACCCTATGCCGTACCCGAACCCGTACTCTAAGCCGTACCCTAACCCTAACCCTAACCCTAACCCTAAACCTAAGCTACCCTTGACTGCTTCTGCCTCCAATAGATTTCCTAAGCACTAGTGTTTTAAGGAATAGGTTAAAAAGAGAATCCTAATGTGATTTCTTGATAATGTGTGAGTTCCTTATCTTCTCCTAGTGTCTAAACTCTTATCCATGGCTGGACCCCCAAATAATATTCCTTGACGTGCTAAGGGGTATCTAGAGAGTGGGATAGGTTTAATAACTACCCTAACCCTAACGCGTACCCTAACCCTTACCTCTACCCTAACCCTAACACGTACACTAATCCTAACTCGTAACCTAAACCGAGCCCTAACCCTCAAGCTAACCCTAACCCTAACCCTAACCCATACCCTAAGCCGTACCCGAACCCGTACCCGAACCCGTACCCTAAGCCGTACCCTACCCCTAACCCTAACCCTAACCCTAACCCTAAGCTACCCTTGACTGCTTCTGCCTCCAATAGATTTCCTAAGCACTAGTGTATTAAGGAACAGGTTAAAAAGAGAATCCTTATGTGATTTCTTGATAATGGGTGTGTTCCTTATCTTCTCCTAGTGTCTAAACTCTTCTCCAAGGCTGGACACCCAAATAATATTCCTTGACGTGCTAAGGGGTATCTAGAGAGTGGGATAGGTTTAATAACTACACAAACCCTAACGCGTACCCTATCCCTAACCTCTACCTTAACCCTAACATGTACACTAATCCTAACCCGTAACCTAAACCGAGCCCTAACCCTCAAATTAACCCTCAACCTAACCCGAACCCATACCCTACGCCGTACCCGAACCCGTACCCGAACCCGTACCCTAAGCCGTACCCTAACCCTAACCCTAACCCTAACCCTAACCCTAAGCTACCCTTGACTGCTTCTGCCTCCAATAGATTTCCTAAACAATAGTGTTTTAAGGAATAGGTTAAAAAGAGAATCCTAATGTGATTTCTTGATAATGTGTGTGTTCCTTATCTTCTCCTAGTGTCTAAACTCTTCTCCATGGCTGGACCCCCAAATAATATTCCTTGACGTGCTAAGTGGTATCTAGAGAGTGGGATAGGTTTAATAACTACCCTAACCCTAACGCATACCCTAACCCTAACACGTACACTAATCCTAACCCGTAACCTAAACCGAGCCCTAACCCTCAAACTAACCCTAACCCTAACCCTAACCCATACCCTACGCCGTACCCGAACCCGTACCCGAACCCGTACCCTAAGCCGTACCCTAACCCTAACCCTAACCCTAACCCTAACCCTAACCCTAACCCTAACCCTAAGCTACCCTTGACTGCTTCTGCCTCCAATAGATTTCCTAAGCACTAGTGTACTAAGGAACAGGTTAAAAAGAGAATCCTAATGTGATTTCAGGATAATGGGTGTGTTCCTTATCTTCTCCTAGTGTCTAAACTCTTCTCCATGGCTGGACCCCCAAATAATATTCCTTGACGTGCTACGGGGTATCTAGAGAGTGGGATAGGTTTAATAACTACCCTAATCCTAACGCGTACCCTAACCCTAACCTCTACCCTAACCTTAACACGTACACTAATCCTAACCCGTACCCTAAACCGAGCCCTAACCCTCAAATTAACCCTAACCCTAACCCTAACCCATACCCTACGCCGTACCCGAAACCGTACCCTAAGCGGTACCATAAAGCTAACCCTAACCCTAACCCTAACCCTAACCCTAAGCTACCCTTGACTGCTTCTGCCTCCAATAGATTTCCTAAGCACTAGTGTTTTAAGGAACAGGTTAAAAAGAGAATCCTAATGTGATTTCAGGATAATGGGTGTGTTCCTTATCTTCTCCTAGTGTCTAAACTCTTCTCCATGGCTGGACCCCCAAATAATATTCCTTGACGTGCTAAGGGGTATCTAGAGAGTGGGATAGGTTTAATAACTACCCTAACCCTAACGCGTACCCTAACCCTAACCCCTACCCTAACCCTAACACGAACCCTAATCCTAACCCGTACCCTAAACCGAGCCCTAACCTTCAAACTAACCCTAACCCTAACCCTAACCCATACCCTACGCCGTACACGAACCCGTACCCGAACCCGTACCCTAAGCCGTACCCTAACCCTAACCCTAAACCTAACCCTAACACTAACCCTAAGCTACCCTTGACTGCTTCTGCCTCCAATAGATTTCCTAAGCACTAGTATTTTAAGGAACAGATTAAAAAGAGAATCCTAATGTGATTTCTTGATAATGGGTGTGTTCCATATCTTCTCCTAGTGTCTAAACTCTTCTCCATGGCTGGACACCCAAATAATATTCCTTGACGTGCTAAGGAGTATCTAGAGAGTGGGATAGGTTTAATAACTACCCTAACCCTAACGCGTATCCTAACCCTAACCGTTAACCTAACCCTAACACGTACCCTAATCCTAACCCGTAACCTAAACCGAGCCCTAACCCTCAAACTATCCCTAACCCTAACCCTAACCCATACCCTACGCCGTACCCGAACCCGTACCCGAACCCGTACCCTAAGCCGTACCCTAACCCTAACCCTAACCCTAAGCTACCCTTGACTGCTTCTGCCTCCAATAGATTTCCTAAGCACTAGTGTTTTAAGGAACAGGTTAAAAAGAGAATCCTAATGTGTTTTCTTGATAATGGGTGTGTTCCTTATCTTCTCCTAGTGTCTAAACTCTTCTCCATGGCTGGACCCCCAAATAATATTCCTTGACGTGCTAAGGGGTATCTAGGGAGTGGGATAGGTTTAATAACTACCCTAACCCTAACGCGTACCCTAACCCTAACCCCTACCCTAACCCTAACACGTACCCTAATCCTAACCCGTACCCTAAACCGAGCCCTAACCCTCAAACTAAACCTAACACTAACCCTAACCCATACCCTATGCCGTACCCGAACCCGTACCCTAAGCCTTACCCTAACAATAACCCGAACCCTAACCCTAAGCTACCCTTGACTGCTTCTGCCTCCAATAGATTTCCTAAGCACTAGTGTTTTAAGGAACAGGTTAAAAAGAGAATCCTAATGTGATTTCTTGATAATGGGTGTGTTCCTTTTCTTCTCCTAGTGTCCAAACTCTTCTCCATGGCTGGACCCCCAAATAATATTCCTTGACGTGCTAAGGGGTATCTAGAGAGTGGGATAGTTTTAATAACTACCCTAACCCTAACGCGTACCCTAACCCTAACCTCTACCCTAACCTTAACACGTACACTAATCCTAACCCGTACCCTAAACCGAGCCCTAACCCTCAAACTAACCCTAACCCTAACCCTAACCCATACCCTATGCCGTACCCGAACCCGTACTCTAAGCCGTACCCTAACCCTAACCCTAACCCTAACCCTAAACCTAAGCTACCCTTGACTGCTTCTGCCTCCAATAGATTTCCTAAGCACTAGTGTATTAAGGAACAGGTTAAAAAGAGAATCCTAATGTGATTTCAGGATAATGGGTGTGTTCCTTATCTTCTCCTAGTTTCTAAACTCTTCTCCATGGCTGGAACCCCAAATAATATTCCTTGACGTGCTAAGGGGTATCTAGAGGGTGGGATAGGTTTAATAACTACCCTAAACCTAACGCGTACCCTAACCCTAACCCCTACCCTAACCCTAACACGAACCCTAATCCTAACCCGTACACTAAACCGAGCCCTAACCTTCAAACTAACCCTAAGCCTAACCCTAACCCATACCCTACGCCGTACACGAACCCGTACCCGAAGCCGTACCCTAAGCCGTACCCTAACCCTAACCCCTACCCTAACCCTAACACGTACCCTAATCCTAACCCATACCCTAAACCGAGCCCTAACCCTCAAACTAATCCTAACCCTAACCCAAACCCATACCCTACGCCGTACCCGGACCCGTACCCGAACCCGTACCATAACACTAACCCTAACCCTAAACCTAACCCTAACCCTATGCTACCCTTGACTGCTTCTGCCTCCAATAGATTTCCTAAGCACTAGTGTTTTAAGGAACAGGTTAAAAAGAGAATCCTAATGTGATTTCTTGATAATGGGTGTGTTCATTATCTTCTCCTAGTGTCTAAACTCTTCTCCATGGCTGGACCCCCAAATAATATTCCTTGACGTGCTAAGGGGTATCTAGAGAGTGGGATAGGTTTAATAACTACCCTAACCCTAACGCGTACCCTAACCCTAACCTCTACCCTAACCCTAACACGTACACTAATCCTAACTCGTAACCTAAACCGAGCCCTAACCCTCAAACTAACCCTAACCCTAACCCTAACCCATACCCTACGCTGTACCCGAACCCGTACCCGAACCCGTACCCTAAGCCGTACCCTAACCCTAGCCCTAACCCTAACCCTAACCCTAAGCTACCCTTGACAGCTTCTGCCTCCAATAGATTTCCTAAGCACTAGTGTTTTAAGGAACAGGTTAAAAAGAGAATCCTAATGTGATTTCTTGATAATGGGTGTGTTCCTTATCTTCTCCTAGTGTCTAAACTCTTCTCCATGGCTGGACACCCAAATAATATTCCTTGACGTGCTAAGGGGTATCTAGAGAGTGGGATAGGTTTAATAACTACCCAAACCCTAACGCGTACCCTATCCCTAACCTCTACCTTAACCCTAACACGTACACTAATCCTAACCCGTAACCTGAACCGAGCCCTAACCCTCAAACGAACCCTCAACCTAACCCGAACCCATACCCTACGCCGTACCCGAACCCGTACCCGAACCCGTACCCTAAGCCGTACCCTAACCCTAACCCTAACCCTAACCCTAACCCTAACCCTAAGCTACCCTTGACTGCTTCTGCCTCCAATAGATTTCCTAAGCAATAGTGTTTTAAGGAATAGGTTAAAAAGAGAATCCTAATGTGATTTCTTGATAATGTGTGTGTTCCTTATCTTCTCCTAGTGTCTAAACTCTTCTCCATGGCTGGACCCCCAAATAATATTCCTTGACGTGCTAAGTGGTATCTAGAGAGTGGGATAGGTTTAATAACTACCCTAACCCTAACGCATACCCTAACCCTAACACGTACACTAATCCTAACCCGTAACCTAAACCGAGCCCTAACCCTCAAACTAACCCTAACCCTAATCCTAACCCATACCCTACGCCGTACCCGAACCCGTACCCGAACCCGTACCCTAAGCCGTACCCTAACCCTAACCCTAACCCTAACCCTAACCCTAAGCTACCCTGACTGCTTCTGCCTCCAATAGATTTCCTAAGCACTAGTGTACTAAGGAACAGGTTAAAAAGAGAATCCTAATGTGATTTCAGGATAATGGGTGTGTTCCTTATCTTCTCCTAGTGTCTAAACTCTTCTCCATGGCTGGACACCCAAATAATATTACTTGTCGTGCTAAGGGGTATCTAGAGAGTGGGATAGGTTTAATAACTACCCTAACCCTAACGCGTACCCTAACCCTAACCCCTACCCTAACCCTAACACGAACCCTAATCCTAACCCGTACCCTAAACCGTGACCTAACCTTCAAACTAACCCTAACCCTAACCCTAACCCATACCCTACGCCGTACACGAACCCGTACCCGAACCCGTACCCTAAGCCGTACCCTAACCCTAACCCTAAACCTAACCCTAACCCTAAGCTACCCTTGACTGCTTCTGCCTCCAATAGATTTCCTAAGCACTAGTGTTTTAAGGAACAGGTTAAAAAGAGAATCCTAATGTGATTTCAGGATAATGGGTGTGTTCCTTATCTTCTCCTAGTGTCTAAACTCTTCTCCATTGCTGGACCCCCAAATAATATTCCTTGACGTGCTAAGGGGTATCTAGAGAGTGGGATAGGTTTAATAACTACCCTAACCCTAACGCGTACCCTAACCCTAACCCCTACCCTAACCCTAACACGAACCCTAATCCTAACCCGTACCCTAAACCGAGCCCTAACCTTCAAACTAACCCTAACCCTAACCCTAACCCATACACTACGCCGTACACGAACCCATACCCGAACCCGTACCCTAAGCCGTACCCTAACCCTAACCCTAAACCTAACCCTAACCCTAACCCTAAGCTACCCTTGACTGCTTCTGCCTCCAATAGATTTCCTAAGCACTAGTATTTTAAGGAACAGGTTAAAAAGAGAATCCTAATGTGATTTCTTGATAATGGGTGTGTTCCTTATCTTCTCCTAGTGTCTAAACTCTTCTCCATGGCTGGACACCCAAATAATATTCCTTGACGTGCTAAGGAGTATCTAGAGTGGGATAGGTTTAATAACTACCCTAACCCTAACGCGTATCCTAACCCTAACCCCTAACCTAACCCTAACACGTACCCTAATCCTAACCCGTAACATAACCGAGCCCTAACCCTCAAACTATCCCTAACCCTAACCCTAACCCATACCCTACGCCGTACCCGAACCCGTACCCGAACCCGTACCCTAAGCCGTACCCTAACCCTAACCCTAACCCTAAGCTACCCTTGACTGCTTCTGCCTCCAATAGATTTCCTAAGCACTAGTGTTTTAAGGAACAGGTTAAAAAGAGAATCCTAATGTGTTTTCTTGATAATGGGTGTGTTCCTTATCTTCTCCTAGTGTCTAAACTCTTCTCCATGGCTGGACCCCCAAATAATATTCCTTGACGTGCTAAGGGGTATCTAGGGAGTGGGATAGGTTTAATAACTACCCTAACCCTAACGCGTACCCTAACCCTAACCCCTACCCTAACCCTAACACGTACCCTAATCCTAACCCGTACCCTAAACCGAGCCCTAACCCTCAAACTAAACCTAACCCTAACCCTAACTCATACCCTATGCTGTACCCGAACCCGTACCCTAAGCCTTACCCTAACAATAACCCGAACCCTAACCCTAAGCTACCCTTGACTGCTTCTGCCTCCAATAGATTTCCTAAGCACTAGTGTTTTAAGGAACAGGTTAAAAAGAGAATCCTAATGTGATTTCTTGATAATGGGTGTGTTCCTTATCTTCTCCTAGTGTCTAAACTCTTCTCCATGGCTGGACCCCCAAATAATATTCCTTGACGTGCTAAGGGGTATCTAGAGAGTGGGATAGTTTTAATAACTACCCTAACCCTAACGCGTACCCTAACCCTAACCTCTACCCTAACCTTAACACGTACACTAATCCTAACCCGTACCCTAAACCGAGCCCTAACCCTCAAACTAACCCTAACCCTAACCCTAACCCATACCCTATGCCGTACCCGAACCCGTACTCTAAGCCGTACCCTAACCCTAACCCTAAACCTAAGCTACCCTTGACTGCTTCTGCCTCCAATAGATTTCCTAAGCACTAGTGTATTAAGGAACAGGTTAAAAAGAGAATCCTAATGTGATTTCAGGATAATGGGTGTGTTCCTTATCTTCTCCTAGTTTCTAAACTCTTCTCCATGGCTGGAACCCCAAATAATATTCCTTGACGTGCTAAGGGGTATCTAGAGGGTGGGATAGGTTTAATAACTACCCTAAACCTAACGCGTACCCTAACCCTAACCCCTACCCTAACCCTAACACGAACCCTAATCCTAACCCGTACACTAAACCGAGTCCTAACCTTCAAACTAACCCTAAGCCTAACCCTAACCCATACCCTACGCCGTACACGAACCCGTACCCGAAGCCGTACCCTAAGCCGTACCCTAACCCTAACCCCTACCCTAACCCTAACACGTACCCTAATCCTAACCCATACCCTAAACCGAGCCCTAACCCTCAAACTAATCCTAACCCTAACCAAAACCCATACCCTATGCCGTACCCGGACCCGTACCCTAACCCGTACCATAACACTAACCCTAACCCTAAACCTAACCCTAACCCTATGCTACCCTTGACTGCTTCTGCCTCCAATAGATTTCCTAAGCACTAGTGTTTTAAGGAACAGGTTAAAAAGAGAATCCTAATGTGATTTCTTGATAATGGGTGTGTTCATTATCTTCTCCTAGTGTCTAAACTCTTCTCCATGGCTGGACCCCCAAATAATATTCCTTGACGTGCTAAGGGGTATCTAGAGAGTGGGATAGGTTTAATAACTACCCTAACCCTAACGCGTACCCTAACCCTAACCTCTACCCTAACCCTAACACGTACACTAATCCTAACTCGTAACCTAAACCGAGCCCTAACCCTCAAACTAACCCTAACCCTAACCCTAACCCATAGCCTACGCCGTACCCGAACCCGTACCCGAACCCGTACCCTAAGCCGTACCCTAACCCTAACCCTAACCCTAACCCTAACCCTAAGCTACCCTTGACTGCTTCTGCCTCCAATAGATTTCCTAAGCACTAGTGTATTAAGGAACAGGTTAAAAAGAGAATCCTTATGTGATTTCTTGATAATGGGTGTGTTCCTTATCTTCTCCTAGTGTCTAAACTCTTCTCCATGGCTGGACCCCCAAATAATATTCCTTGACGTGCTAAGGGGTATCTAGAGAGTGGGATAGGTTTAATAGCTAGCCTAACCCTAACGCGTACCCTAACCCTAACCCCTACCCTAACCCTAACACGAACCCTAATCCTAACCCGTACCCTAAACCGAGCCCTAACCTTCAAACTAACCCTAACCCTAACCCTAACCCATACCCTACGCCGTACACGAACCCGTACCCGAACCCGTACCCTAAGCCGTACCCTAACCCTAGCCCTAACCCTAACCCTAACCCTAAGCTACCCTTGACAGCTTCTGCCTCCAATAGATTTCCTAAGCACTAGTGTTTTAAGGAACAGGTTAAAAAGAGAATCCTAATGTGATTTCTTGATAATGGGTGTGTTCCTCATCTTCTCCTAGTGTCTAAACTCTTCTCCATGGCTGGACACCCAAATAATATTCCTTGACGTGCTAAGGGGTATCTAGAGAGTGGGATAGGTTTAATAACTACCCAAACCCTAACGCGTACCCTATCCCTAACCTCTACCTTAACCCTAACACGTACACTAATCCTAACCCGTAAACTGAACCGAGCCCTAACCCTCAAACGAACCCTCAACCTAACCCGAACCCATACCCTACGCCGTACCCGAACCCGTACCCGAACCCGTACCCTAAGCCGTACCCTAACCCTAACCCTAACCCTAACCCTAACCCTAACCCTAAGCTACCCTTGACTGCTTCTGCCTCCAATAGATTTCCTAAGCAATAGTGTTTTAAGGAATAGGTTAAAAAGAGAATCCTAATGTGATTTCTTGATAATGTGTGTGTTCCTTATCTTCTCCTAGTGTCTAAACTCTTCTCCATGGCTGGACCCCCAAATAATATTCCTTGACGTGCTAAGTGGTATCTAGAGAGTGGGATAGGTTTAATAACTACCCTAACCCTAACGCATACCCTAACCCTAACACGTACACTAATCCTAACCCGTAACCTAAACCGAGCCCTAACCCTCAAACTAACCCTAACCCTAATCCTAACCCATACCCTACGCCGTACCCGAACCCGTACCCGAACCCGTACCCTAAGCCGTACCCTAACCCTAACCCTAACCCTAACCCTAACCCTAAGCTACCCTGACTGCTTCTGCCTCCAATAGATTTCCTAAGCACTAGTGTACTAAGGAACAGGTTAAAAAGAGAATCCTAATGTGATTTCAGGATAATGGGTGTGTTCCTTATCTTCTCCTAGTGTCTAAACCCTTCTCCATGGCTGGACACCCAAATAATATTACTTGTCGTGCTAAGGGGTATCTAGAGAGTGGGATAGGTTTAATAACTACCCTAACCCTAACGCGTACCCTAACCCTAACCCCTACCCTAACCCTAACACGAACCCTAATCCTAACCCGTACCCTAAACCGTGACCTAACCTTCAAACTAACCCTAACCCTAACCCTAACCCATACCCTACGCCGTACACGAACCCGTACCCGAACCCGTACCCTAAGCCGTACCCTAACCCTAACCCTAAACCTAACCCTAACCCTAAGCTACCCTTGACTGCTTCTGCCTCCAATAGATTTCCTAAGCACTAGTGTTTTAAGGAACAGGTTAAAAAGAGAATCCTAATGTGATTTCAGGATAATGGGTGTGTTCCTTATCTTCTCCTAGTGTCTAAACTCTTCTCCATTGCTGGACCCCCAAATAATATTCCTTGACGTGCTAAGGGGTATCTAGAGAGTGGGATAGGTTTAATAACTACCCTAACCCTAACGCGTACCCTAACCCTAACCCCTACCCTAACCCTAACACGAACCCTAATCCTAACCCGTACCCTAAACCGAGCCCTAACCTTCAAACTAACCCTAACCCTAACCCTAACCCATACCCTACGCCGTACACGAACCCATACCCGAACCCGTACCCTAAGCCGTACCCTAACCCTAACCCTAAACCTAACCCTAACCCTAACCCTAAGCTACCCTTGACTGCTTCTGCCTCCAATAGATTTCCTAAGCACTAGTATTTTAAGGAACAGGTTAAAAAGAGAATCCTAATGTGATTTCTTGATAATGGGTGTGTTCCTTATCTTCTCCTAGTGTCTAAACTCTTCTCCATGGCTGGACACCCAAATAATATTCCTTGACTTGCTAAGGAGTATCTAGAGTGCGATAGGTTTAATAACTACCCTAACCCTAACGCGTATCCTAACCCTAACCCCTAACCTAAACCTAACACGTACCCTAATCCTAACCCGTAACCTAAACCGAGCCCTAACCCTCAAACTATCCCTAACCCTAACCCTAACCCATACCCTACGCCGTACCCGAACCCGTACCCGAACCCGTACCCTAAGCCGTACCCTAACCCTAACCCTAACCCTAAGCTACCCTTGACTGCTTCTGCCTCCAATAGATTTCCTAAGCACTAGTGTTTTAAGGAACAGGTTAAAAAGAGAATCCTAATGTGTTTTCTTGATAATGGGTGTGTTCCTTATCTTCTCCTAGTGTCTAAACTCTTCTCCATGGCTGGACCCCCAAATAATATTCCTTGACGTGCTAAGGGGTATCTAGGGAGTGGGATAGGTTTAATAACTACCCTAACCCTAACGCGTACCCTAACCCTAACCCCTACCCTAACCCTAACACGTACCCTAATCCTAACCCGTACCCTAAACCGAGCCCTAACCCTCAAACTAAACCTAACCCTAACCCTAACTCATACCCTATGCCGTACCCGAACCCGTACCCTAAGCCTTACCCTAACAATAACCCGAACCCTAACCCTAAGCTACCCTTGACTGCTTCTGCCTCCAATAGATTTCCTAAGCACTAGTGTTTTAAGGAACAGGTTAAAAAGAGAATCCTAATGTGATTTCTTGATAATGGGTGTGTTCCTTATCTTCTCCTAGTGTCTAAACTCTTCTCCATGGCTGGACCCCCAAATAATATTCCTTGACGTGCTAAGGGGTATCTAGAGAGTGGGATAGTTTTAATAACTACACTAACCCTAACGCGTACCCTAACCCTAACCTCTACCCTAACCTTAACACGTACACTAATCCTAACCCGTACCCTAAACCGAGCCCTAACCCTCAAACTAACCCTAACCCTAACCCTAACCCATACCCTATGCCGTACCCGAACCCGTACCCGAACCCGTACTCTAAGCCGTACCCTAACCCTAACCCTAACCCTAACCCTAAACCTAAGCTACCCTTGACTGCTTCTGCCTCCAATAGATTTCCTAAGCACCAATGTATTAAGGAACAGGTTAAAAAGAGAATCCTAATGTGATTTCAGGATAATGGGTGTGTTCCTTATCTTCTCCTAGTTTCTAAACTCTTCTCCATGGCTGGAACCCCAAATAATATTCCTTGACGTGCTAAGGGGTATCTAGAGGGTGGGATAGGTTTAATAACTACCCTAACCCTAACGCGTACCCTAACCCTAACCCCTACCCTAACCCTAACACGAACCCTAATCCTAACCCGTACCCTAAACCGAGCCCTAACCTTCAAACTAACCCTAACCCTAACCCTATCCCATACCCTACGCCGTACACGAAGCCGTACCCGAAGCCGTACCCTAAGCCGTACCCTAACCCTAACCCCTACCCTAACCCTAACACGTACCCTAATCCTAACCCATACCCTAAACCGAGCCCTAACCCTCAAACTAATCCTAACCCTAACCCTAACCCATACCCTACGCCGTACCCGGACCCGTACCCGAACCCGTACCCTAACACTAACCCTAACCCTAACCCTAACCCTAACCCTAAGCTAACCTTGACTGCTTCTGCCTCCAATAGATTTCCTAAACAATAGTGTTTTAAGGAATAGGTTAAAAAGAGAATCCTAATGTGATTTCTTGATAATGTGTGTGTTCCTTATCTTCTCCTAGTGTCTAAACTCTTCTCCATGGCTGGACCCCCAAATAATATTCCTTGACGTGCTAAGTGGTATCTAGAGAGTGGGATAGGTTTAATAACTACCCTAACCCTAACGCATACCCTAACCCTAACACGTACACTAATCCTAACCCGTAACCTAAACCGAGCCCTAACCCTCAAACTAACCCTAACCCTAACCCTAACCCATACCCTACGCCGTACCCGAACCCGTACCCGAACCCGTACCCTAAGCCGTACCCTAACCCTAACCCTAACCCTAACCCTAACCCTAAGCTACCCTTGACTGCTTCTGCCTCCAATAGATTTCCTAAGCACTAGTGTACTAAGGAACAGGTTAAAAAGAGAATCCTAATGTGATTTCAGGATAATGGGTGTGTTCCTTATCTTCTCCTAGTGTCTAAACTCTTCTCCATGGCTGGACCCCCAAATAATATTCCTTGAGGTGCTAAGGGGTATCTAGAGAGTGGGATAGGTTTAATAACTACCCTAATCCTAACGCGTACCCTAACCCTAACCTCTACCCTAACCTTAACACGTACACTAATCATAACCCGTACCCTAAACCGAGCCCTAACCCTCAAATTAACCCTAACCCTAACCCTAACCCATACCCTACGCCGTACCCGAACCCGTACCCTAAGCGGTACCATAAAGCTAACCCTAACCCTAACCCTAACCCTAACCCTAAGCTACCCTTGACTGCTTCTGCCTCCAATAGATTTCCTAAGCACTAGTGTTTTAAGGAACAGGTTAAAAAGAGAATCCTAATGTGATTTCAGGATAATGGGTGTGTTCCTTATCTTCTCCTAGTGTCTAAACTCTTCTCCATGGCTGGACCCCCAAATAATATTCCTTGACGTGCTAAGGGGTATCTAGAGAGTGGGATAGGTTTAATAACTACCCTAACCCTAACGCGTACCCTAACCCTAACCCCTACCCTAACCCTAACACGAACCCTAATCCTAACCCGTACCCTAAACCGAGCCCTAACCTTCAAACTAACCCTAACCCTAACCCTAACCCATACCCTACGCCGTACACGAACCCGTACCCGAACCCGTACCCTAAGCCGTACCCTAACCCTAACCCTAAACCTAACCCTAACCCTAACCCTAAGCTACCCTTGACTGCTTCTGCCTCCAATAGATTTCCTAAGCACTAGTATTTTAAGGAACAGGTTAAAAAGAGAATCCTAATGTGATTTCTTGATAATGGGTGTGTTCCATATCTTCTCCTAGTGTCTAAACTCTTCTCCATGGCTGGACACCCAAATAATATTCCTTGACGTGCTAAGGAGTATCTAGAGAGTGGGATAGGTTTAATAACTACCCTAACCCTAACGCGTATCCTAACCCTAACCCCTAACCAACCCTAACACGTACCCTAATCCTAACACGTAACCTAAACCGAGCCCTAACCCTCAAACTATCCCTAACCCTAACCCTAACCCATACCCTACGCCGTACCCGAACCCGTACCCGAACCCGTACCCTAAGCCGTACCCTAACCCTAACCCTAACCCTAAGCTACCCTTGACTGCTTCTGCCTCCAATAGATTTCCTAAGCACTAGTGTTTTAAGGAACAGGTTAAAAAGAGAATCCTAATGTGTTTTCTTGATAATGGGTGTGTTCCTTATCTTCTCCTAGTGTCTAAACTCTTCTCCATGGCTGGACCCCCAAATAATATTCCTTGACGTGCTAAGGGGTATCTAGGGATTGGGATAGGTTTAATAACTACCCTAACCCTAACGCGTACCCTAACCCTAACCCCTACCCTAACCCTAACACGTACCCTAATCCTAACCCGTACCCTAAACCGAGCCCTAACCCTCAAACTAAACCTAACACTAACCCTAACCCATACCCTATGCCGTACCCGAACCCGTACCCTAAGCCTTACCCTAACAATAACCCGAACCCTAACCCTAAGCTACCCTTGACTGCTTCTGCCTCCAATAGATTTCCTAAGCACTAGTGTTTTAAGGAACAGGTTAAAAAGAGAATCCTAATGTGATTTCTTGATAATGGGTGTGTTCCTTTTCTTCTCCTAGTGTCTAAACTCTTCTCCATGGCTGGACCCCCAAATAATATTCCTTGACGTGCTAAGGGGTATCTAGAGAGTGGGATAGTTTTAATAACTACCCTAACCCTAACGCGTACCCTAACCCTAACCTCTACCCTAACCTTAACACGTACACTAATCCTAACCCGTACCCTAAACCGAGCCCTAACCCTCAAACTAACCCTAACCCTAACCCTAACCCATACCCTATGCCGTACTCGAACCCGTACTCTAAGCCGTACCCTAACCCTAACCCTAACCCTAACCCTAAACCTAAGCTACCCTTGACTGCTTCTGCCTCCAATAGATTTCCTAAGCACTAGTGTATTAAGGAACAGGTTAAAAAGAGAATCCTAATGTGATTTCAGGATAATGGGTGTGTTCCTTATCTTCTCCTAGTTTCTAAACTCTTCTCCATGGCTGGAAACCCAAATAATATTCCTTGACGTGCTAAGGGGTATCTAGAGGGTGGGATAGGTTTAATAACTACCCTAAACCTAACGCGTACCCTAACCCTAACCCCTACCCTAACCCTAACACGAACCCTAATCCTAACCCGTACACTAAACCGAGCCCTAACCTTCAAACTAACCCTAAGCCTAACCCTAACCCATACCCTACGCCGTACACGAACCCGTACCCGAAGCCGTACCCTAAGCCGTACCCTAACCCTAACCCCTACCCTAACCCTAACACGTACCCTAATCCTAACCCATACCCTAAACCGAGCCCTAACCCTCAAACTAATCCTAACCCTAACCCAAACCCATACCCTACGCCGTACCCGGACCCGTACCCGAACCCGTACCCTAACACTAACCCTAACCCTAAACCTAA
Source organism: Eschrichtius robustus (assembly GCF_028021215.1). Taxonomy (NCBI): domain Eukaryota; kingdom Metazoa; phylum Chordata; class Mammalia; order Artiodactyla; family Eschrichtiidae; genus Eschrichtius; species Eschrichtius robustus. The sequence goes on from NW_027175651.1 coordinate 51,561, forward strand.
CCCTAACCCTATGCTACCCTTGACTGCTTCTGCCTCCAATAGATTTCCTAAGCACTAGTGTTTTAAGGAACAGGTTAAAAAGAGAATCCTAATGTGATTTCTTGATAATGGGTGTGTTCATTATCTTCTCCTAGTGTCTAAACTCTTCTCCATGGCTGGACCCCCAAATAATATTCCTTGACGTGCTAAGGGGTATCTAGAGAGTGGGATAGGTTTAATAACTACCCTAACCCTAACGCGTACCCTAACCCTAACCTCTACCCTAACCCTAACACGTACACTAATCCTAACTCGTAACCTAAACCGAGCCCTAACCCTCAAACTAACCCTAACCCTAACCCTAACCCATACCCTACGCCGTACCCGAACCCGTACCCGAACCCGTACCCTAAGCCGTACCCTAACCCTAACCCTAACCCTAACCCTAACCCTAAGCTACCCTTGACTGCTTCTGCCTCCAATAGATTTCCTAAGCACTAGTGTATTAAGGAACAGGTTAAAAAGAGAATCCTTATGTGATTTCTTGATAATGGGTGTGTTCCTTATCTTCTCCTAGTGACTAAACTCTTCTCCATGGCTGGACCCCCAAATAATATTCCTTGACGTGCTAAGGGGTATCTAGAGAGTGGGATAGGTTTAATAGCTAGCCTAACCCTAACGCGTACCCTAACGGTAACCCCTACCCTAACCCTAACACGAACCCTAATCCTAACCCGTACCCTAAACCGAGCCCTAACCTTCAAACTAACCCTAACCCTAACCCTAACCCATACCCTACGCCGTACACGAACCCGTACCCGAACCCGTACCCTAAGCCGTACCCTAACCCTAGCCCTAACCCTAACCCTAACCCTAAGCTACCCTTGACAGCTTCTGCCTCCAATAGATTTCCTAAGCACTAGTGTTTTAAGGAACAGGTTAAAAAGAGAATCCTAATGTGATTTCTTGATAATGGGTGTGTTCCTTATCTTCTCCTAGTGTCTAAACTCTTCTCCATGGCTGGACACCCAAATAATATTCCTTGACGTGCTAAGGGGTATCTAGAGAGTGGGATAGGTTTAATAACTACCCAAACCCTAACGCGTACCCTATCCCTAACCTCTACCTTAACCCTAACACGTACACTAATCCTAACCCGTAACCTGAACCGAGCCCTAACCCTCAAACGAACCCTCAACCTAACCCGAACCCATACCCTACGCCGTACCCGAACCCGTACCCGAACCCGTACCCTAAGCCGTACCCTAACCCTAACCCTAACCCTAACCCTAACCCTAACCCTAAGCTACCCTTCACTGCTTCTGCCTCCAATAGATTTCCTAAGCAATAGTGTTTTAAGGAATAGGTTAAAAAGAGAATCCTAATGTGATTTCTTGATAATGTGTGTGTTCCTTATCTTCTCCTAGTGTCTAAACTCTTCTCCATGGCTGGACCCCCAAATAATATTCCTTGACGTGCTAAGTGGTATCTAGAGAGTGGGATAGGTTTAATAACTACCCTAACCCTAACGCATACCCTAACCCTAACACGTACACTAATCCTAACCCGTAACCTAAACCGAGCCCTAACCCTCAAACTAACCCTAACCCTAATCCTAACCCATACCCTACGCCGTACCCGAACCCGTACCCGAACCCGTACCCTAAGCCGTACCCTAACCCTAACCCTAACCCTAACCCTAACCCTAAGCTACCCTTGACTGCTTCTGCCTCCAATAGATTTCCTAAGCACTAGTGTACTAAGGAACAGGTTAAAAAGAGAATCCTAATGTGATTTCAGGATAATGGGTGTGTTCCTTATCTTCTCCTAGTGTCTAAACTCTTCTCCATGGCTGGACACCCAAATAATATTACTTGTCGTGCTAAGGGGTATCTAGAGAGTGGGATAGGTTTAATAACTACCCTAACCCTAACGCGTACCCTAACCCTAACCCCTACCCTAACCGTAACACGAACCCTAATCCTAACCCGTACCCTAAACCGAGACCTAACCTTCAAACTAACCCTAACCCTAACCCTAACCCATACCCTACGCCGTACACGAACCCGTACCCGAACCCGTACCCTAAGCCGTACCCTAACCCTAACCCTAAACCTAACCCTAACCCTAAGCTACCCTTGACTGCTTCTGCCTCCAATAGATTTCCTAAGCACTAGTGTTTTAAGGAACAGGTTAAAAAGAGAATCCTATTGTGATTTCTTGATAATGCGTGTGTTCCTTATCTTCTCCTACTGTCTAAACTCTTCTCCATGGCTGGTCCCGCAAATAATATTCCTTGACGTGCTAAGCGGTATCTAGGGAGTCGGATAGGTTTAATAACTACCCTAACCCTAACGCGTACCCTAACCCTAACCCCTACCCTAACCCTAACACGTACCCTAATCCTAACCCGTACCCTAAACCGAGCCCTAACCCTCAAACTAACCCTAACCCTAACCCTAAAACATACCCTATGCCGTACCCGAACCCGTACCCTAAGCCTTACCCTAACAATAACCCTAACCCTAACCCTAAGCTACCCTTGACTGCTTCTGCCTCCAGTAGATTTCCTAAGCACTAGTGTTTTAAGGAACAGGTTAAAAAGAGAATCCTAATGTGATTTCTTGATAATGGGTGTGTTCCTTAACTTCTCCTAGTGTCTAAACTCTTCTCCATGGCTGGACCCCCAAATATTATTCCTTGACGTGCTAAGGGGTATCTAGAGAGTGGGATGGGTTTAATAACTACCCTAACCCTAACGCGTACCCTAACCCTAACCTCTACCCTAACCCTAACACGTACACTAATCCTAACCCGTACCCTAAACCGAGCCCTAACCCTCAAACTAACCCTAACACTAAACCTAACCCATACCCTACGCCGTACACGAACCCGTACCCGAACCCGTAACCTAAGCCGTACCCTAAACTTAACCCTAACCCTAACCCTAACCCTAAGCTACCCTTGACTGCTTCTGCCTCCAATAGATTTCCTAAGCACTAGTGTTTTAAGGAACAGGTTAAAAAGAGAATCCTAATGTGATTTCTTGATAATGGGTGTGTTCCTTATCTTCTCCTAGTGTCTAAACTCTTCTCCATGGCTGGACACCCAAATAATATTCCTTGACGTGCTAAGGGGTATCTAGAGAGTGGGATAGGTTTAATAACTACCCTAACCCCAACGCGTACCCTAACCCTAACCCCTACCCTAACCCTAACACGTACCCTAATCCTAACCCGTACCCTAAACCGAGACCTAACCCTCAAACTAACCCTAACCCTAACCCTAACCCATACCCTACGCCGTACCCGAACCCGTAACCTAACCCGTACCCTAACACTAACCCTAACCCTAACCCTAACCCTAACCCTAAGCTACCCTTGACTGCTTCTGCCTCCAATAGATTTCCTAAGCTCTAGTGTCTTAAGGAACAGGTTAAAAAGAGAATCCTAATGTGATTTCTTGATAATGGGTGTGTTCCTTATCTTCTCCTAGTGTCTAAACTCTTCTCCCTGGCTGGACCCCAAATAATATTCCTTGACGTGCTAAGGGGTATCTAGAGAGTGGGATAGGTTTAATAACTACCCTAACCCTAACGCGTACCCTAACCCTAACCCCTAACCTAACCCTAACATGTACCCTAATCCTAATCTGTACCCTAAACCGAGCACTAACCCTCAAACTATCCCTAACCCTAACCCTAACCCATACCCTACGCCGTACCCGAACCCGTACCCGAACCCGTACCCTAAGCCGTACCCTAACCCTAACCCTAACCCTAACCCTAACCCTAACCCTAACCCTAAGCTACCCTTGACTGCTTCTGCCTCCAATAGATTTCCTAAGCACTAGTGTATTAAGGAACAGGTTAAAAAGAGAATCCTATTGTGATTTCAGGATAATGGGTGTGTTCCTTATCTTCTCCTAGTGTCTAAACTCTTCTCCATGGCTGGACCCCCAAATAATATTCCTTGACGTGCTAAGGGGTATCTAGAGAGTGGGATAGGTTTAATAACTACCCTAACCCTAACGCGTACCCTAACCCTAACATGTACCCTAATCCTAAACCGTACCCTAAACCGAGCCCTAACCCTCAAACTAACCCTAACCCTAACCCTAACCCATACCCTACGCCGTACCCGAACCCGTACCCTAAGCCTTACCCTAACCCTAACCCTAACCCTAACCCTAAGCTACCCTTGACTGCTTCTGCCTCCAATAGATTTCCTAAGCACTAGTGTTTTAAGGAACAGGTTAAAAAGAGAATCCTAATGTGATTTCTTGATAATGGGTGTGTTCCTTATCTTCTCCTAGTGTCTAAACTCTTCTCCATGGCTGGACCCCCAAATAATATTCCTTGACGTGCTAAGGGGTATCTAGAGAGTGGGATAGTTTTAATAACTACCCTAACCCTAACGCGTACCCTAACCCTAACCTCTACCCTAACCTTAACACGTACACTAATCCTAACCCGTACCCTAAACCGAGCCCTAACCCTCAAACTAACCCTAACCCTAACCCTAACCCATACCCTATGCCGTACCCGAACCCGTACTCTAAGCCGTACCCTAACCCTAACCCTAAACCTAAGCTACCCTTGACTGCTTCTGCCTCCAATAGATTTCCTAAGCACTAGTGTATTAAGGAACAGGTTAAAAAGAGAATCCTAATGTGATTTCAGGATAATGGGTGTGTTCCTTATCTTCTCCTAGTTTCTAAACTCTTCTCCATGGCTGGAACCCCAAATAATATTCCTTGACGTGCTAAGGGGTATCTAGAGGGTGGGATAGGTTTAATAACTACCCTAAACCTAACGCGTACCCTAACCCTAACCCCTACCCTAACCCTAACACGAACCCTAATCCTAACCCGTACACTAAACCGAGCCCCAACCTTCAAACTAACCCTAAGCCTAACCCTAACCCATACCCTACGCCGTACACGAACCCGTACCCGAAGCCGTACCCTAAGCCGTACCCTAACCCTAACCCCTACCCTAACCCTAACACGTACCCTAATCCTAACCCATACCCTAAACCGAGCCCTAACCCTCAAACTAATCCTAACCCTAACCCAAACCCATACCCTACGCCGTACCCGGACCCGTACCCGAACCCGTACCCTAACACTAACCCTAACCCTAAACCTAACCCTAACCCTATGCTACCCTTGACTGCTTCTGCCTCCAATAGATTTCCTAAGCACTAGTGTTTTAAGGAACAGGTTAAAAAGAGAATCCTAATGTGATTTCTTGATAATGGGTGTGTTCATTATCTTCTCCTAGTGTCTAAACTCTTCTCCATGGCTGGACCCCCAAATAATATTCCTTGACGTGCTAAGGGGTATCTAGAGAGTGGGATAGGTTTAATAACTACCCTAACCCTAACGCGTACCCTAACCCTAACCTCTACCCTAACCCTAACACGTACACTAATCCTAACTCGTAACCTAAACCGAGCCCTAACCCTCAAACTAACCCTAACCCTAACCCTAACCCATACCCTACGCCGTACCCGAACCCGTACCCGAACCCGTACCCTAAGCCGTACCCTAACCCTAACCCTAACCCTAACCCTAACCCTAAGCTACCCTTGACTGCTTCTGCCTCCAATAGATTTCCTAAGCACTAGTGTATTAAGGAACAGGTTAAAAAGAGAATCCTTATGTGATTTCTTGATAATGGGTGTGTTCCTTATCTTCTCCTAGTGACTAAACTCTTCTCCATGGCTGGACCCCCAAATAATATTCCTTGACGTGCTAAGGGGTATCTAGAGAGTGGGATAGGTTTAATAGCTAGCCTAACCCTAACGCGTACCCTAACCCTAACCCCTACCCTAACCCTAACACGAACCCTAATCCTAACCCGTACCCTAAACCGAGCCCTAACCTTCAAACTAACCCTAACCCTAACCCTAACCCTAACCCATACCCTACGCCGTACACGAACCCGTACCCGAACCCGTACCCTAAGCCGTACCCTAACCCTAGCCCTAACCCTAACCCTAACCCTAAGCTACCCTTGACAGCTTCTGCCTCCAATAGATTTCCTAAGCACTAGTGTTTTAAGGAACAGGTTAAAAAGAGAATCCTAATGTGATTTCTTGATAATGGGTGTGTTCCTTATCTTCTCCTAGTGTCTAAACTCTTCTCCATGGCTGGACACCCAAATAATATTCCTTGACGTGCTAAGGGGTATCTAGAGAGTGGGATAGGTTTAATAACTACCCAAACCCTAACGCGTACCCTATCCCTAACCTCTACCTTAACCCTAACACGTACACTAATCCTAACCCGTAACCTGAACCGAGCCCTAACCCTCAAACGAACCCTCAACCTAACCCGAACCCATACCCTACGCCGTACCCGAACCCGTACCCGAACCCGTACCCTAAGCCGTACCCTAACCCTAACCCTAACCCTAACCCTAACCCTAACCCTAAGCTACCCTTCACTGCTTCTGCCTCCAATAGATTTCCTAAGCAATAGTGTTTTAAGGAATAGGTTAAAAAGAGAATCCTAATGTGATTTCTTGATAATGTGTGTGTTCCTTATCTTCTCCTAGTGTCTAAACTCTTCTCCATGGCTGGACCCCCAAATAATATTCCTTGACGTGCTAAGTGGTATCTAGAGAGTGGGATAGGTTTAATAACTACCCTAACCCTAACGCATACCCTAACCCTAACACGTACACTAATCCTAACCCGTAACCTAAACCGAGCCCTAACCCTCAAACTAACCCTAACCCTAATCCTAACCCATACCCTACGCCGTACCCGAACCCGTACCCGAACCCGTACCCTAAGCCGTACCCTAACCCTAACCCTAACCCTAACCCTAACCCTAAGCTACCCTTGACTGCTTCTGCCTCCAATAGATTTCCTAAGCACTAGTGTACTAAGGAACAGGTTAAAAAGAGAATCCTAATGTGATTTCAGGATAATGGGTGTGTTCCTTATCTTCTCCTAGTGTCTAAACTCTTCTCCATGGCTGGACACCCAAATAATATTACTTGTCGTGCTAAGGGGTATCTAGAGAGTGGGATAGGTTTAATAACTACCCTAACCCTAACGCGTACCCTAACCCTAACCCCTACCCTAACCGTAACACGAACCCTAATCCTAACCCGTACCCTAAACCGAGACCTAACCTTCAAACTAACCCTAACCCTAACCCTAACCCATACCCTACGCCGTACACGAACCCGTACCCGAACCCGTACCCTAAGCCGTACCCTAACCCTAACCCTAAACCTAACCCTAACCCTAAGCTACCCTTGACTGCTTCTGCCTCCAATAGATTTCCTAAGCACTAGTGTTTTAAGGAACAGGTTAAAAAGAGAATCCTATTGTGATTTCTTGATAATGCGTGTGTTCCTTATCTTCTCCTACTGTCTAAACTCTTCTCCATGGCTGGTCCCGCAAATAATATTCCTTGACGTGCTAAGCGGTATCTAGGGAGTCGGATAGGTTTAATAACTACCCTAACCCTAACGCGTACCCTAACCCTAACCCCTACCCTAACCCTAACACGTACCCTAATCCTAACCCGTACCCTAAACCGAGCCCTAACCCTCAAACTAACCCTAACCCTAACCCTAAAACATACCCTATGCCGTACCCGAACCCGTACCCTAAGCCTTACCCTAACAATAACCCTAACCCTAACCCTAAGCTACCCTTGACTGCTTCTGCCTCCAGTAGATTTCCTAAGCACTAGTGTTTTAAGGAACAGGTTAAAAAGAGAATCCTAATGTGATTTCTTGATAATGGGTGTGTTCCTTAACTTCTCCTAGTGTCTAAACTCTTCTCCATGGCTGGACCCCCAAATATTATTCCTTGACGTGCTAAGGGGTATCTAGAGAGTGGGATGGGTTTAATAACTACCCTAACCCTAACGCGTACCCTAACCCTAACCTCTACCCTAACCCTAACACGTACACTAATCCTAACCCGTACCCTAAACCGAGCCCTAACCCTCAAACTAACCCTAACCCTAACCCTAACCCATACCCTATGCCGTACCCGAACCCGTACTCTAAGCCGTACCCTAACCCTAACCCTAACCCTAACCCTAAACCTAAGCTACCCTTGACTGCTTCTGCCTCCAATAGATTTCCTAAGCACTAGTGTATTAAGGAACAGGTTAAAAAGAGAATCCTAATGTGATTTCAGGATAATGGGTGTGTTCCTTATCTTCTCCTAGTTTCTAAACTCTTCTCCATGGCTGGAACCCCAAATAATATTCCTTGACGTGCTAAGGGGTATCTAGAGGGTGGGATAGGTTTAATAACTACCCTAAACCTAACGCGTACCCTAACCCTAACCCCTACCCTAACCCTAACACGAACCCTAATCCTAACCCGTACACTAAACCGAGCCCTAACCTTCAAACTAACCCTAAGCCTAACCCTAACCCATACCCTACGCCGTACACGAACCCGTACCCGAAGCCGTACCCTAAGCCGTACCCTAACCCTAACCCCTACCCTAACCCTAACACGTACCCTAATCCTAACCCATACCCTAAACCGAGCCCTAACCCTCAAACTAATCCTAACCCTAACCCAAACCCATACCCTACGCCGTACCCGGACCCGTACCCGAACCCGTACCCTAACACTAACCCTAACCCTAAACCTAACCCTAACCCTATGCTACCCTTGACTGCTTCTGCCTCCAATAGATTTCCTAAGCACTAGTGTTTTAAGGAACAGGTTAAAAAGAGAATCCTAATGTGATTTCTTGATAATGGGTGTGTTCATTATCTTCTCCTAGTGTCTAAACTCTTCTCCATGGCTGGACCCCCAAATAATATTCCTTGACGTGCTAAGGGGTATCTAGAGAGTGGGATAGGTTTAATAACTACCCTAACCCTAACGCGTACCCTAACCCTAACCTCTACCCTAACCCTAACACGTACACTAATCCTAACTCGTAACCTAAACCGAGCCCTAACCCTCAAACTAACCCTAACCCTAACCCTAACCCATACCCTACGCCGTACCCGAACCCGTACCCGAACCCGTACCCTAAGCCGTACCCTAACCCTAACCCTAACCCTAACCCTAACCCTAAGCTACCCTTGACTGCTTCTGCCTCCAATAGATTTCCTAAGCACTAGTGTATTAAGGAACAGGTTAAAAAGAGAATCCTTATGTGATTTCTTGATAATGGGTGTGTTCCTTATCTTCTCCTAGTGACTAAACTCTTCTCCATGGCTGGACCCCCAAATAATATTCCTTGACGTGCTAAGGGGTATCTAGAGAGTGGGATAGGTTTAATAGCTAGCCTAACCCTAACGCGTACCCTAACGGTAACCCCTACCCTAACCCTAACACGAACCCTAATCCTAACCCGTACCCTAAACCGAGCCCTAACCTTCAAACTAACCCTAACCCTAACCCTAACCCATACCCTACGCCGTACACGAACCCGTACCCGAACCCGTACCCTAAGCCGTACCCTAACCCTAGCCCTAACCCTAACCCTAACCCTAAGCTACCCTTGACAGCTTCTGCCTCCAATAGATTTCCTAAGCACTAGTGTTTTAAGGAACAGGTTAAAAAGAGAATCCTAATGTGATTTCTTGATAATGGGTGTGTTCCTTATCTTCTCCTAGTGTCTAAACTCTTCTCCATGGCTGGACACCCAAATAATATTCCTTGACGTGCTAAGGGGTATCTAGAGAGTGGGATAGGTTTAATAACTACCCAAACCCTAACGCGTACCCTATCCCTAACCTCTACCTTAACCCTAACACGTACACTAATCCTAACCCGTAACCTGAACCGAGCCCTAACCCTCAAACGAACCCTCAACCTAACCCGAACCCATACCCTACGCCGTACCCGAACCCGTACCCGAACCCGTACCCTAAGCCGTACCCTAACCCTAACCCTAACCCTAACCCTAACCCTAACCCTAAGCTACCCTTCACTGCTTCTGCCTCCAATAGATTTCCTAAGCAATAGTGTTTTAAGGAATAGGTTAAAAAGAGAATCCTAATGTGATTTCTTGATAATGTGTGTGTTCCTTATCTTCTCCTAGTGTCTAAACTCTTCTCCATGGCTGGACCCCCAAATAATATTCCTTGACGTGCTAAGTGGTATCTAGAGAGTGGGATAGGTTTAATAACTACCCTAACCCTAACGCATACCCTAACCCTAACACGTACACTAATCCTAACCCGTAACCTAAACCGAGCCCTAACCCTCAAACTAACCCTAACCCTAATCCTAACCCATACCCTACGCCGTACCCGAACCCGTACCCGAACCCGTACCCTAAGCCGTACCCTAACCCTAACCCTAACCCTAACCCTAACCCTAAGCTACCCTTGACTGCTTCTGCCTCCAATAGATTTCCTAAGCACTAGTGTACTAAGGAACAGGTTAAAAAGAGTATCCTAATGTGATTTCAGGATAATGGGTGTGTTCCTTATCTTCTCCTAGTGTCTAAACTCTTCTCCATGGCTGGACACCCAAATAATATTACTTGTCGTGCTAAGGGGTATCTAGAGAGTGGGATAGGTTTAATAACTACCCTAACCCTAACGCGTACCCTAACCCTAACCCCTACCCTAACCCTAACACGAACCCTAATCCTAACCCGTACCCTAAACCGAGACCTAACCTTCAAACTAACCCTAACCCTAACCCTAACCCATACCCTACGCCGTACACGAACCCGTACCCGAACCCGTACCCTAAGCCGTACCCTAACCCTAACCCTAAACCTAACCCTAACCCTAAGCTACCCTTGACTGCTTCTGCCTCCAATAGATTTCCTAAGCACTAGTGTTTTAAGGAACAGGTTAAAAAGAGAATCCTATTGTGATTTCTTGATAATGCGTGTGTTCCTTATCTTCTCCTACTGTCTAAACTCTTCTCCATGGCTGGTCCCGCAAATAATATTCCTTGACGTGCTAAGCGGTATCTAGGGAGTCGGATAGGTTTAATAACTACCCTAACCCTAACGCGTACCCTAACCCTAACCCCTACCCTAACCCTAACACGAACCCTAATCCTAACCCGTACCCTAAACCGAGCCCTAACCTTCAAACTAACCCTAACCCTAACCCTAACCCATACCCTACGCCGTACACGAACCCGTACCCGAACCCGTACCCTAAGCCGTACCCTAACCCTAACCCTAAACCTAACCCTAACCCTAACCCTAAGCTACCCTTGACTGCTTCTGCCTCCAATAGATTTCCTAAGCACTAGTATTTTAAGGAACAGGTTAAAAAGAGAATCCTAATGTGATTTCTTGATAATGGGTGTGTTCCATATCTTCTCCTAGTGTCTAAACTCTTCTCCATGGCTGGACACCCAAATAATATTCCTTGACGTGCTAAGGAGTATCTAGAGAGTGGGATAGGTTTAATAACTACCCTAACCCTAACGCGTATCCTAACCCTAACCGTTAACCTAACCCTAACACGTACCCTAATCCTAACCCGTAACCTAAACCGAGCCCTAACCCTCAAACTATCCCTAACCCTAACCCTAACCCATACCCTACGCCGTACCCGAACCCGTACCCGAACCCGTACCCTAAGCCGTACCCTAACCCTAACCCTAACCCTAAGCTACCCTTGACTGCTTCTGCCTCCAATAGATTTCCTAAGCACTAGTGTTTTAAGGAACAGGTTAAAAAGAGAATCCTAATGTGTTTTCTTGATAATGGGTGTGTTCCTTATCTTCTCCTAGTGTCTAAACTCTTCTCCATGGCTGGACCCCCGAATAATATTCCTTGACGTGCTAAGGGGTATCTAGGGAGTGGGATAGGTTTAATAACTACCCTAACCCTAACGCGTACCCTAACCCTAACCCCTACCCTAACCCTAACACGTACCCTAATCCTAACCCGTACCCTAAACCGAGCCCTAACCCTCAAACTAAACCTAACACTAACCCTAACCCATACCCTATGCCGTACCCGAACCCGTACCCTAAGCCTTACCCTAACAATAACCCGAACCCTAACCCTAAGCTACCCTTGACTGCTTCTGCCTCCAATAGATTTCCTAAGCACTAGTGTTTTAAGGAACAGGTTAAAAAGAGAATCCTAATGTGATTTCTTGATAATGGGTGTGTTCCTTTTCTTCTCCTAGTGTCCAAACTCTTCTCCATGGCTGGACCCCCAAATAATATTCCTTGACGTGCTAAGGGGTATCTAGAGAGTGGGATAGTTTTAATAACTACCCTAACCCTAACGCGTACCCTAACCCTAACCTCTACCCTAACCTTAACACGTACACTAATCCTAACCCGTACCCTAAACCGAGCCCTAACCCTCAAACTAACCCTAACCCTAACCCTAACCCATACCCTATGCCGTACCCGAACCCGTACTCTAAGCCGTACCCTAACCCTAACCCTAACCCTAACCCTAAACCTAAGCTACCCTTGACTGCTTCTGCCTCCAATAGATTTCCTAAGCACTAGTGTATTAAGGAACAGGTTAAAAAGAGAATCCTAATGTGATTTCAGGATAATGGGTGTGTTCCTTATCTTCTCCTAGTTTCTAAACTCTTCTCCATGGCTGGAACCCCAAATAATATTCCTTGACGTGCTAAGGGGTATCTAGAGGGTGGGATAGGTTTAATAACTACCCTAAACCTAACGCGTACCCTAACCCTAACCCCTACCCTAACCCTAACACGAACCCTAATCCTAACCCGTACACTAAACCGAGCCCTAACCTTCAAACTAACCCTAAGCCTAACCCTAACCCATACCCTACGCCGTACACGAACCCGTACCCGAAGCCGTACCCTAAGCCGTACCCTAACCCTAACCCCTACCCTAACCCTAACACGTACCCTAATCCTAACCCATACCCTAAACCGAGCCCTAACCCTCAAACTAATCCTAACCCTAACCCAAACCCATACCCTACGCCGTACCCGGACCCGTACCCGAACCCGTACCATAACACTAACCCTAACCCTAAACCTAACCCTAACCCTATGCTACCCTTGACTGCTTCTGCCTCCAATAGATTTCCTAAGCACTAGTGTTTTAAGGAACAGGTTAAAAAGAGAATCCTAATGTGATTTCTTGATAATGGGTGTGTTCATTATCTTCTCCTAGTGTCTAAACTCTTCTCCATGGCTGGACCCCCAAATAATATTCCTTGACGTGCTAAGGGGTATCTAGAGAGTGGGATAGGTTTAATAACTACCCTAACCCTAACGCGTACCCTAACCCTAACCTCTACCCTAACCCTAACACGTACACTAATCCTAACTCGTAACCTAAACCGAGCCCTAACCCTCAAACTAACCCTAACCCTAACCCTAACCCATACCCTACGCTGTACCCGAACCCGTACCCGAACCCGTACCCTAAGCCGTACCCTAACCCTAGCCCTAACCCTAACCCTAACCCTAAGCTACCCTTGACAGCTTCTGCCTCCAATAGATTTCCTAAGCACTAGTGTTTTAAGGAACAGGTTAAAAAGAGAATCCTAATGTGATTTCTTGATAATGGGTGTGTTCCTTATCTTCTCCTAGTGTCTAAACTCTTCTCCATGGCTGGACACCCAAATAATATTCCTTGACGTGCTAAGGGGTATCTAGAGAGTGGGATAGGTTTAATAACTACCCAAACCCTAACGCGTACCCTATCCCTAACCTCTACCTTAACCCTAACACGTACACTAATCCTAACCCGTAACCTGAACCGAGCCCTAACCCTCAAACGAACCCTCAACCTAACCCGAACCCATACCCTACGCCGTACCCGAACCCGTACCCGAACCCGTACCCTAAGCCGTACCCTAACCCTAACCCTAACCCTAACCCTAACCCTAACCCTAAGCTACCCTTGACTGCTTCTGCCTCCAATAGATTTCCTAAGCAATAGTGTTTTAAGGAATAGGTTAAAAAGAGAATCCTAATGTGATTTCTTGATAATGTGTGTGTTCCTTATCTTCTCCTAGTGTCTAAACTCTTCTCCATGGCTGGACCCCCAAATAATATTCCTTGACGTGCTAAGTGGTATCTAGAGAGTGGGATAGGTTTAATAACTACCCTAACCCTAACGCATACCCTAACCCTAACACGTACACTAATCCTAACCCGTAACCTAAACCGAGCCCTAACCCTCAAACTAACCCTAACCCTAATCCTAACCCATACCCTACGCCGTACCCGAACCCGTACCCGAACCCGTACCCTAAGCCGTACCCTAACCCTAACCCTAACCCTAACCCTAACCCTAAGCTACCCTGACTGCTTCTGCCTCCAATAGATTTCCTAAGCACTAGTGTACTAAGGAACAGGTTAAAAAGAGAATCCTAATGTGATTTCAGGATAATGGGTGTGTTCCTTATCTTCTCCTAGTGTCTAAACTCTTCTCCATGGCTGGACACCCAAATAATATTACTTGTCGTGCTAAGGGGTATCTAGAGAGTGGGATAGGTTTAATAACTACCCTAACCCTAACGCGTACCCTAACCCTAACCCCTACCCTAACCCTAACACGAACCCTAATCCTAACCCGTACCCTAAACCGTGACCTAACCTTCAAACTAACCCTAACCCTAACCCTAACCCATACCCTACGCCGTACACGAACCCGTACCCGAACCCGTACCCTAAGCCGTACCCTAACCCTAACCCTAAACCTAACCCTAACCCTAAGCTACCCTTGACTGCTTCTGCCTCCAATAGATTTCCTAAGCACTAGTGTTTTAAGGAACAGGTTAAAAAGAGAATCCTAATGTGATTTCAGGATAATGGGTGTGTTCCTTATCTTCTCCTAGTGTCTAAACTCTTCTCCATTGCTGGACCCCCAAATAATATTCCTTGACGTGCTAAGGGGTATCTAGAGAGTGGGATAGGTTTAATAACTACCCTAACCCTAACGCGTACCCTAACCCTAACCCCTACCCTAACCCTAACACGAACCCTAATCCTAACCCGTACCCTAAACCGAGCCCTAACCTTCAAACTAACCCTAACCCTAACCCTAACCCATACACTACGCCGTACACGAACCCATACCCGAACCCGTACCCTAAGCCGTACCCTAACCCTAACCCTAAACCTAACCCTAACCCTAACCCTAAGCTACCCTTGACTGCTTCTGCCTCCAATAGATTTCCTAAGCACTAGTATTTTAAGGAACAGGTTAAAAAGAGAATCCTAATGTGATTTCTTGATAATGGGTGTGTTCCTTATCTTCTCCTAGTGTCTAAACTCTTCTCCATGGCTGGACACCCAAATAATATTCCTTGACGTGCTAAGGAGTATCTAGAGTGGGATAGGTTTAATAACTACCCTAACCCTAACGCGTATCCTAACCCTAACCCCTAACCTAACCCTAACACGTACCCTAATCCTAACCCGTAACATAACCGAGCCCTAACCCTCAAACTATCCCTAACCCTAACCCTAACCCATACCCTACGCCGTACCCGAACCCGTACCCGAACCCGTACCCTAAGCCGTACCCTAACCCTAACCCTAACCCTAAGCTACCCTTGACTGCTTCTGCCTCCAATAGATTTCCTAAGCACTAGTGTTTTAAGGAACAGGTTAAAAAGAGAATCCTAATGTGTTTTCTTGATAATGGGTGTGTTCCTTATCTTCTCCTAGTGTCTAAACTCTTCTCCATGGCTGGACCCCCAAATAATATTCCTTGACGTGCTAAGGGGTATCTAGGGAGTGGGATAGGTTTAATAACTACCCTAACCCTAACGCGTACCCTAACCCTAACCCCTACCCTAACCCTAACACGTACCCTAATCCTAACCCGTACCCTAAACCGAGCCCTAACCCTCAAACTAAACCTAACCCTAACCCTAACTCATACCCTATGCTGTACCCGAACCCGTACCCTAAGCCTTACCCTAACAATAACCCGAACCCTAACCCTAAGCTACCCTTGACTGCTTCTGCCTCCAATAGATTTCCTAAGCACTAGTGTTTTAAGGAACAGGTTAAAAAGAGAATCCTAATGTGATTTCTTGATAATGGGTGTGTTCCTTATCTTCTCCTAGTGTCTAAACTCTTCTCCATGGCTGGACCCCCAAATAATATTCCTTGACGTGCTAAGGGGTATCTAGAGAGTGGGATAGTTTTAATAACTACCCTAACCCTAACGAGTACCCTAACCCTAACCTCTACCCTAACCTTAACACGTACACTAATCCTAACCCGTACCCTAAACCGAGCCCTAACCCTCAAACTAACCCTAACCCTAACCCTAACCCATACCCTATGCCGTACCCGAACCCGTACTCTAAGCCGTACCCTAACCCTAACCCTAAACCTAAGCTACCCTTGACTGCTTCTGCCTCCAATAGATTTCCTAAGCACTAGTGTATTAAGGAACAGGTTAAAAAGAGAATCCTAATGTGATTTCAGGATAATGGGTGTGTTCCTTATCTTCTCCTAGTTTCTAAACTCTTCTCCATGGCTGGAACCCCAAATAATATTCCTTGACGTGCTAAGGGGTATCTAGAGGGTGGGATAGGTTTAATAACTACCCTAACCCTAACGCGTACCCTAACCCTAACCTCTACCCTAACCTTAACACGTACACTAATCCTAACCCGTACCCTAAACCGAGCCCTAACCCTCAAACTAACCCTAACCCTAACCCTAACCCATACCCTATGCCGTACCCGAACCCGTACCCGAACCCGTACTCTAAGCCGTACCCTAACCCTAACCCTAACCCTAACCCTAAACCTAAGCTACCCTTGACTGCTTCTGCCTCCAATAGATTTCCTAAGCACCAATGTATTAAGGAACAGGTTAAAAAGAGAATCCTAATGTGATTTCAGGATAATGGGTGTGTTCCTTATCTTCTCCTAGTTTCTAAACTCTTCTCCATGGCTGGAACCCCAAATAATATTCCTTGACGTGCTAAGGGGTATCTAGAGGGTGGGATAGGTTTAATAACTACCCTAACCCTAACGCGTACCCTAACCCTAACCCCTACCCTAACCCTAACACGAACCCTAATCCTAACCCGTACCCTAAACCGAGCCCTAACCTTCAAACTAACCCTAACCCTAACCCTAACCCTAACCCTACGCCGTACCCGGACCCGTACCCGAACCCGTACCCTAACACTAACCCTAACCCTAAACCTAACCCTAACCCTATGCTACCCTTGACTGCTTCTGCCTCCAATAGATTTCCTAAGCACTAGTGTTTTAAGGAACAGGTTAAAAAGAGAATCCTAATGTGATTTCTTGATAATGGGTGTGTTCATTATCTTCTCTTGTGTCTAAACTCTTCTCCATGGCTGGACCCCCAAATAATATTCCTTGACGTGCTAAGGGGTATCTAGAGAGTGGGATAGGTTTAATAACTACCCTAACCCTAATGCGTACCCTAACCCTAACCTCTACCCTAACCCTAACACGTACACTAATCCTAACTCGTAACCTAAACCGAGCCCTAACCCTCAAACTAAACCTAACCCTAACCCTAAACCATACCCTATGCCGTACCTGAACCCGTACCCTAAGCCGTACCCTAAAGCTAACCCTAACCCTAACCCTAAGCTACCCTTGACTGCTTCTTCCTCCAATAGATTTCCTAAGCACTAGTGTTTTAAGGAATAGGTTAAAAAGAGAATCCTAATGTGATTTCTTGATAATGTGTGAGTTCCTTATCTTCTCCTAGTGTCTAAACTCTTATCCATGGCTGGACCCCCAAATAATATTCCTTGACGTGCTAAGGGGTATCTAGAGAGTGGGATAGGTTTAATAACTACCCTAACCCTAACGCGTACCCTAACCCTTACCTCTACCCTAACCCTAACACGTACACTAATCCTAACTCGTAACCTAAACCGAGCCCTAACCCTCAAGCTAACCCTAACCCTAACCCTAACCCATACCCTAAGCCGTACCCGAACCCGTACCCGAACCCGTACCCTAAGCCGTACCCTACCCCTAACCCTAACCCTAACCCTAACCCTAA
>NW_027175652.1:0-68808 GCF_028021215.1 Eschrichtius robustus
TCCTGGGACGCCTCTGAGATGCATTCCTGATCGCCCCTGTTGCCGGAGGAAGGTGTCAGGCAACCGGTGTGCCTGAAAGAGAGCTAGGGCCCTTGGGGAGGGAGCACCCTCCTCAGCCTAGCCCAGGTACTTGAGGGAGGGTGGCGGTTTGGGTGGTGGTGGTCGTCGTCGTGGTGGTGGGGTGTGTGTGTGGAAGAGATGGGTTAGGGGTGCTGGGGAGCGGAAACGGCAGGGAGAAGGGGCTTCCGACACGTTCCTGGAGAGCCCTGGAAGAGGCAGGGGCCCCGCCTAGTGCAGGCCCAGGGCATGGGCCTCCTCTGCCCAAGTCTAAGGGAGGGACCACCCTCAGGGGCCAGTGGATTTTTGGCCACAGACCATCCCTTGGAGCGGGACTCGGGGATCTTCATCGCGCCCCACCTCGCCGCATTTCACTCTGCACCCCTCTCTCACTGGCTGCAATTTCCACTCACCCCGAACCAGATCTGGGTCCACAGACGTCCCCGCTGTATCTATCTGCGCCTCACCACCAGGTCCAGCTGCTGCTGCTGCCGAGAACGCGACATAGGCCCAGATATCTGGGCTGTGGGTAACCTAAGGAAAGAGGGTGCTGGCGCACCCTCCCTACTGTCCCCCAGGTGGTTGCCCCAGAACAATACCCCGGCCCGTCCCTCCAATGGAAACCACCTGCCCCAGCCTTCAGTTGCAGAACCAAACCTCAGAAGGAGAGAACCCAAGAGAAAAATCAACATGTGACTGGAATTGTTGAAACCACCCTCTTGACCTCTCCTGAACCCGAGCCTCATTATAGCTCACTGGGCTCCAGTTAGCCCGATGGGAAACACCTGACCACAGGGAAGGAAGGAAAAGAAGCAGATAGGACCACGGTTCCAGGGAGAATCCCGCCTCTTCCCAGAAAACCAATACCCATGCCTCCGCCTCACGAACGGACCCTACCTTTAAACTTCCTGCCTCGTGAGCCCCCGGAGGAGAAGTTGATTGGTGAGCCAAGCCCTCGACTCGGGCGTGTGCTGTTAGTATCTCAGCCTGCGTTTCCTTGATGGCAGTGGGAATCCAACAGGGAAAGAAACTTCCCCGCTGAGGCAGGGAGCTTCGGTTGGGCTGGGACCTAAGGAGAGGCGTCCATACGACCAATTCGGGAAGGCCGCCTCTCACCGTGGCCGCTCGGCCCTCCTGTCGTCCTTCTGGCCGGTGGAGCTGAAGCCGGTCCTCCAGGCGCGCATGCGCAGGCGACCAGGCCTCGAGGCCTGGCTGCGCCTCGGGCACGGTTGCTGAGCGACTTGTCTCTGAGGGGTGGGCGAGACGTTGGCTGGCTGGCTGGCGGGCGGGCGCAGGCGCGGGCCGTGTCCGGTGCTCTAGGAAGGGCCTGGGGCCTAGGTCTTCCAGTGGTCCAGCAGATCGATAGACGGAAGGAAGGGTGGGCGGATCCACGGCTCGATGGAAGGTTGGAGGAATATACGGACGGACTGTTGGGGCCCCGCAGACTGGAGTGGAGGAAAGCCCTGCCGAGGGGCGGCAAGCGGAGGGGCGGCAAGCGGAGGGGCGGGGAGGGGAGGGGCGGGGAGGGGAGAAGGAGGCGGGGAGAGGTTGCGAGCCTAGCGTGGAAGAATGGCGGAAAGAAGGGGTTTTCCACAGTTTCCTGCAAAGCAATGGAAGCGGCAGAGAACCCGCCCTGTGTGACGCCAGGGCACGGGCGGCCTCTGCCCATGTCTAGGGGAGGTACCGCTCTCTCTCCGGGTCGGTGGATTTCTCGGCGACGTGACCGTCCTTTTGAGCGGGGACATGGGGATCTTCATGCCGCTCGCCGCCTCACCAGGCACCAGATTCCAAACCACCCCCCTTTCTCCATACAATGGACTCCATCACCTCCCACCTAGATCCGGATTTGGGTCCACTTGGCGTCTCGCCACCAGTTCCAGCCATCAGTGTGGGGGCAGTGGTTCGAAGATGTCGACACAGACTCTGAGATCCGGGACGTCAGTAACGTGAGGAGAGGAAGGCTGGCGCACCCTCCGTACTTCCCGCCATCTCCCTCTGTTCTCTCTCTCCTTTCCCGTCCCTACCCAGCTCACTCACCGGAGTTGAAGCCAGACCTCCAACTGCGTGAGCGCGCGGGGCACGGGCTGGGGGTGGGGTTGGGGGGGTGGAGTGGGAGGCTGACCTCACAATGACGAGCAGGTTTGCTAAGGGTTGGGTCGGTTAGGCTCTAGGGATCCGGAGCGCCCTTTGTCGCTTGGCAGGTACAGGTGAAAGCTGTGTCCGGTGCTCTCTGAAGGGCCTGTGGCCTGTGACTTCCAGTGGTCCAGTGGATGGATGGATGCATGCACGGAAGGACGGATGGATGGGATGAAAGCAGTGTTCCCATATTGGGGTACAGGGAAGTCATGCTGGCTCTGACATGATTTCTATGCTAACTACAACAGCCTGTTTTGTGGCCTCTTAAACATACATTGTACATGTGCTTTCATCGTTACAGAAAAGCGTGCATTGTCCAGAAATAAAGACGTCCTTTTTCAAGATACAAATAAAATGCCTCCCTTACCTGGACACCAGTGCCACTAGTCGTCCGATGAGAAGGCTCCTTCGGCAGGCGCCAAGGCCATACTGATTCGCGGTCTCTATGTGCTCGTCTGTCTCTTTTGGAAACAAGAAGACAAGGAATGGACCCCTGACACGATAGAGGTTCTCTGCCCTCAGATATAAAACTAGGCTGAAAGTCATGCTTCTCCAGAGCAGTTCCTCCGACCCCTGTGAGAGGCTGTCTCCTGCGCTCGAGTCCTCAGTTTGGCTCCAATATCTCGGGTGGGGGGGGGCGGGGGAGAAGCTGGGGGCTAGTTGTGAAGAACTGTGCGGAGTAGGGCCTTGCATCACATCCCTGCGAGGCACCGGGAGAGGCAGAGGCAGGGACCCCCGTCTCACCCGCCACCCGAAACCAGTGTGGCACCAGGGCATGGGCCTCCTCTGCCCACGTCTAGGGGAGCTACCACTTTCGGGGTCAGTGGATTTTCTGGTGACACGACCACAGTTCACAGTTCGAGCCGGGACTCTGGGATGTTCCTCGCCCCCGCCTCACCAGATGACATCCCACACCCTCCTCCCATTTGACACCATTCCCACCCATGCCATGCCGATCCAGATTTGGATCCACAGAGGTACCCGGCGTGCCTTGGTCTGGCCACCAGCTTCGGCAGCCACTGGCGGAGACGGTGGCACAGACCCAGAGATCTAGGATGTCCAGAACCTGAGCACCGGAGGGCTGGCGCACCCTCCCTACATCCCTCGCTGCCCTCCGTCCTCCTCTCTCCCCTCCCTGGGCTCTGACAGCCAGCCTTCTACTGGTGGAAGCCTGCCGTCCAACCAGGCAAGCGCGGACAATCGCCTTGGTTGCCCCGGGTTTCCCCTTTGTTGCCCTGCCGGGTTACTCAGCAAACGGGGGCGGGGCTCTCCGTGATGCGGGCGCGCCCTCTGGCGGCTGGCCGGGCTAGGGGCAGGCGCCGCCGGCGGCCCCCGTGCCTTTGGAAGCCCGGGCCCCCATTCTCCAGTGCGTCCAGCACATGGATGGAAGCAAGGATAAATGAGCGGATGGAAGGACGCAAGGAAGGAAGGAAGGAAGGAAGGGAGGGAGGAAGGGAGGATGGGAGGGAGGGAGGGAGGAAGAAAGGGAGGGAGGAAGGAAGAAGGAAGGCTACATAAATGGATAGTTGCGGAGTGCAGAGTGGAATAAGGCCAGGCCGGGCCAGGCTGACCAAGCAGGATCAGGAGCCTAGTGGTGGTATCCCTTGCTCAGGTCAATCTTCCGTGTGTGCCTGGGACTGTCCCGGAACGGGGGCTGCCCTGTGAGCTGGACAGGGGACTGACTGTGGGCTTCTGGGGGGCTTTGCTCCCTCGTGGGCTTCAGCGCCTGCAGCCAGAGCAAGAGCCAGAGCCCGAGCCCGAGCCCAGGCCCAAGCAACTGCCGTGCCCGTGGAGGGATGGGGCTTGTCTGAGGAGCCCGGGACTCCCTGCAGTCCCCATTTCCCCCCACTCACCACCACCCCCTCCGTGACAAGGTGGCTCCGCGGCTCTGTCTGGCTGTGTGGCTCAGTGGGATTCTTTTTTCCTTCCTTATCGCTTTTCCTGGCTTTTCTTCAAATGTGCCTGACTTGCCATGCCCTGGGAACAGCACGTGGAAGGAAGCCCCTCTGCATCCTGAGAGGCACCCTTCCACACACAAAAAACACAAGGAATCTCTATGAGGAACTCATGATACACTTGTAGGAAAGATGCCAGAAGTCGTGCTCATGATGCGAATGCCCCAAATCCCGCCCCCACCCGAGCCCCTTTCCCCCAGCGCTCAACTCACCTAACCCGACCACAGCGCCATGATCTGGAAGAGGAAAGTCCCTTGGGCAAGGCATGATCCACTCGACTACAACCTTCTGGAAAATTCACCACCACCGATCCACTTCCAGTTGAGCTGTGTGTTTTGGCCTACCAGCACTTCATTTGCTAGCTTCCAGTCTTCTTGCTGGGATGTAGGGACCCCGGGATGGGATGGCGGGGTGGGGGTGGGGCTATCCTCTGCTGTTGGAAAGTGCTCTCTCTGGGTGTTTGGGGTTTGCTCACCCTGTCTGCAAGCTTCTGAGAGCATGGGCTGGGGCTCAGCACATCTCCTCCTGTGGTCCTGGATAGGAACTTCTTCATCGTGACCCCCTCTGGGGGTTCTCCTTGTGGTCCAAAGCACGGCTTGGGGTCATTATCAGCCCTGAAATCTCCAAACACCGCCTCAGAGGTGCACCGTCTTCCTCCCTCCTTCCTGGCCGCATCCCGATTCCACACCTGTCTGACTTGCTCTTTCTCTTCTCTGTGCTTGTGTGTGCTCTTCCGTCTTTTCCATGATTCTCTCCTCCTCCTCCTCTGCAGTACACGCGTTCCATGGCACTGGGTTCGCTTTTCCTTCTTAAACCCCTTTTGGCTCCGATCAGTGCTTCTGTTCTTGGGAAGTCTTGGCCATCCCCTATTTCCATTGCTTTGCTTTGTTCTGTTTCTCACCTCATCAAGGACATTCCATTCCATTCCCGGTCCAGACTGGGCATTTCCCTTCTGCGTCTTTCACCTAGGATGGAATGTCTGTTCCTATTTCTTTCAGCATGATCTGCATCCCAGGAAATGCACCACACTCCCCTTTGTTTTCTGATGAGTTTTGGCAGACTTGCCTGGAACTGGGTTGCTGCCACCACCAGAACCTTGAGCGCTGGAGGGCGCGGAACGAGAAAGCCTTTGAAAAAACGGAGAACGAAAATCACTGGGGCCTGGAAAAAATGGCTGTTGTTCCATTGTGGTTCTTTGGAGAAGAGCTAGAGCCCTGTCGTGATGATCACCACGATGGGGGTGGCAATGGACTGACACGGAGATTTGCAGTGAGTGCCCGCCTCCCTCCCTCACCCCACCCATGCCCACCGGGGTATGTGCCTGCCTTGGGACTCAAACACAGCTGCCGTCAAGGTCCAGACCCCAGATACCCCACCCCCAAGTTCTCCCGACCCTTTGCCCTAAGACACACACCGACACACAGACACAGAGACAGACAGACAGACACAGACACACACACAGACACACACACACACACACACACACACACACACACACTCACTCACTCACTCTCTCTCTCTCTCTCTCTCTCTCACACACGGCGCCTTGCCCAGAATCGTACTCGGACAGGCATACCTGCCAACACACCTGGCTCTTACTACACTGTTGGAAGCCTGTCTTTTCTAGCTTCTCTAACATCTGCTAGGTGCCACAAGTGTGGTCTCAAAAGTTCCCCTCTTGCACCTCTGTAGTCATTCTGGACCCCAACCAAGCCTTGCTTCACAAGCACCCTTACTTTGGAGCAGTTCCAATCTGAATTCTTGACACACAACTCATGGAACTAACTATGGCCTGGGAGGTTTTGCCTTCAGAACCTTCCCCCGTTTTGTAGTGCAGCAGAACATCATTCAGGTGCCTCTTGAATCTGCGTCTCCCAGGCTAGGCTGCGGTCCTAAGAAGCCCCAGTGGAATGCCTCTGCCTCAATCGGGTCTTCTTCTCTGTACCTCTGTTTCACCGTAGGCTTTGCCTGGTTTCTTCAAGAGAGGCACACAGGGGACAGAAATCTGTCAGCGGAGCCCCTACTGAGGAAAGGTCACTGGGTCCTGGGACGCCTCTGAGATGCATTCCTGATCGCCCCTGTTGCCGGAGGAAGGTGTCAGGCAACCGGTGTGCCTGAAAGAGAGCTAGGGCCCTTGGGGAGGGAGCACCCTCCTCAGCCTAGCCCAGGTACTTGAGGGAGGGTGGCGGTTTGGGTGGTGGTGGTCGTCGTCGTGGTGGTGGGGTGTGTGTGTGGAAGAGATGGGTTAGGGGTGCTGGGGAGCGGAAACGGCAGGGAGAAGGGGCTTCCGACACGTTCCTGGAGAGCCCTGGAAGAGGCAGGGGCCCCGCCTAGTGCAGGCCCAGGGCATGGGCCTCCTCTGCCCAAGTCTAAGGGAGGGACCACCCTCAGGGGCCAGTGGATTTTTGGCCACAGACCATCCCTTGGAGCGGGACTCGGGGATCTTCATCGCGCCCCACCTCGCCGCATTTCACTCTGCACCCCTCTCTCACTGGCTGCAATTTCCACTCACCCCGAACCAGATCTGGGTCCACAGACGTCCCCGCTGTATCTATCTGCGCCTCACCACCAGGTCCAGCTGCTGCTGCTGCCGAGAACGCGACATAGGCCCAGATATCTGGGCTGTGGGTAACCTAAGGAAAGAGGGTGCTGGCGCACCCTCCCTACTGTCCCCCAGGTGGTTGCCCCAGAACAATACCCCGGCCCGTCCCTCCAATGGAAACCACCTGCCCCAGCCTTCAGTTGCAGAACCAAACCTCAGAAGGAGAGAACCCAAGAGAAAAATCAACATGTGACTGGAATTGTTGAAACCACCCTCTTGACCTCTCCTGAACCCGAGCCTCATTATAGCTCACTGGGCTCCAGTTAGCCCGATGGGAAACACCTGACCACAGGGAAGGAAGGAAAAGAAGCAGATAGGACCACGGTTCCAGGGAGAATCCCGCCTCTTCCCAGAAAACCAATACCCATGCCTCCGCCTCACGAACGGACCCTACCTTTAAACTTCCTGCCTCGTGAGCCCCCGGAGGAGAAGTTGATTGGTGAGCCAAGCCCTCGACTCGGGCGTGTGCTGTTAGTATCTCAGCCTGCGTTTCCTTGATGGCAGTGGGAATCCAACAGGGAAAGAAACTTCCCCGCTGAGGCAGGGAGCTTCGGTTGGGCTGGGACCTAAGGAGAGGCGTCCATACGACCAATTCGGGAAGGCCGCCTCTCACCGTGGCCGCTCGGCCCTCCTGTCGTCCTTCTGGCCGGTGGAGCTGAAGCCGGTCCTCCAGGCGCGCATGCGCAGGCGACCAGGCCTCGAGGCCTGGCTGCGCCTCGGGCACGGTTGCTAAGCGACTTGTCTCTGAGGGGTGGGCGAGACGTTGGCTGGCTGGCTGGCGGGCGGGCGCAGGCGCGGGCCGTGTCCGGTGCTCTAGGAAGGGCCTGGGGCCTAGGTCTTCCAGTGGTCCAGCAGATCGATAGACGGAAGGAAGGGTGGGCGGATCCACGGCTCGATGGAAGGTTGGAGGAATATACGGACGGACTGTTGGGGCCCCGCAGACTGGAGTGGAGGAAAGCCCTGCCGAGGGGCGGCAAGCGGAGGGGCGGCAAGCGGAGGGGCGGGGAGGGGAGGGGCGGGGAGGGGAGAAGGAGGCGGGGAGAGGTTGCGAGCCTAGCGTGGAAGAATGGCGGAAAGAAGGGGTTTTCCACAGTTTCCTGCAAAGCAATGGAAGCGGCAGAGAACCCGCCCTGTGTGACGCCAGGGCACGGGCGGCCTCTGCCCATGTCTAGGGGAGGTACCGCTCTCTCTCCGGGTCGGTGGATTTCTCGGCGACGTGACCGTCCTTTTGAGCGGGGACATGGGGATCTTCATGCCGCTCGCCGCCTCACCAGGCACCAGATTCCAAACCACCCCCCTTTCTCCATACAATGGACTCCATCACCTCCCACCTAGATCCGGATTTGGGTCCACTTGGCGTCTCGCCACCAGTTCCAGCCATCAGTGTGGGGGCAGTGGTTCGAAGATGTCGACACAGACTCTGAGATCCGGGACGTCAGTAACGTGAGGAGAGGAAGGCTGGCGCACCCTCCGTACTTCCCGCCATCTCCCTCTGTTCTCTCTCTCCTTTCCCGTCCCTACCCAGCTCACTCACCGGAGTTGAAGCCAGACCTCCAACTGCGTGAGCGCGCGGGGCACGGGCTGGGGGTGGGGTTGGGGGGGTGGAGTGGGAGGCTGACCTCACAATGACGAGCAGGTTTGCTAAGGGTTGGGTCGGTTAGGCTCTAGGGATCCGGAGCGCCCTTTGTCGCTTGGCAGGTACAGGTGAAAGCTGTGTCCGGTGCTCTCTGAAGGGCCTGTGGCCTGTGACTTCCAGTGGTCCAGTGGATGGATGGATGCATGCACGGAAGGACGGATGGATGGGATGAAAGCAGTGTTCCCATATTGGGGTACAGGGAAGTCATGCTGGCTCTGACATGATTTCTATGCTAACTACAACAGCCTGTTTTGTGGCCTCTTAAACATACATTGTACATGTGCTTTCATCGTTACAGAAAAGCGTGCATTGTCCAGAAATAAAGACGTCCTTTTTCAAGATACAAATAAAATGCCTCCCTTACCTGGACACCAGTGCCACTAGTCGTCCGATGAGAAGGCTCCTTCGGCAGGCGCCAAGGCCATACTGATTCGCGGTCTCTATGTGCTCGTCTGTCTCTTTTGGAAACAAGAAGACAAGGAATGGACCCCTGACACGATAGAGGTTCTCTGCCCTCAGATATAAAACTAGGCTGAAAGTCATGCTTCTCCAGAGCAGTTCCTCCGACCCCTGTGAGAGGCTGTCTCCTGCGCTCGAGTCCTCAGTTTGGCTCCAATATCTCGGGTGGGGGGGGGCGGGGGAGAAGCTGGGGGCTAGTTGTGAAGAACTGTGCGGAGTAGGGCCTTGCATCACATCCCTGCGAGGCACCGGGAGAGGCAGAGGCAGGGACCCCCGTCTCACCCGCCACCCGAAACCAGTGTGGCACCAGGGCATGGGCCTCCTCTGCCCACGTCTAGGGGAGCTACCACTTTCGGGGTCAGTGGATTTTCTGGTGACACGACCACAGTTCACAGTTCGAGCCGGGACTCTGGGATGTTCCTCGCCCCCGCCTCACCAGATGACATCCCACACCCTCCTCCCATTTGACACCATTCCCACCCATGCCATGCCGATCCAGATTTGGATCCACAGAGGTACCCGGCGTGCCTTGGTCTGGCCACCAGCTTCGGCAGCCACTGGCGGAGACGGTGGCACAGACCCAGAGATCTAGGATGTCCAGAACCTGAGCACCGGAGGGCTGGCGCACCCTCCCTACATCCCTCGCTGCCCTCCGTCCTCCTCTCTCCCCTCCCTGGGCTCTGACAGCCAGCCTTCTACTGGTGGAAGCCTGCCGTCCAACCAGGCAAGCGCGGACAATCGCCTTGGTTGCCCCGGGTTTCCCCTTTGTTGCCCTGCCGGGTTACTCAGCAAACGGGGGCGGGGCTCTCCGTGATGCGGGCGCGCCCTCTGGCGGCTGGCCGGGCTAGGGGCAGGCGCCGCCGGCGGCCCCCGTGCCTTTGGAAGCCCGGGCCCCCATTCTCCAGTGCGTCCAGCACATGGATGGAAGCAAGGATAAATGAGCGGATGGAAGGACGCAAGGAAGGAAGGAAGGAAGGAAGGGAGGGAGGAAGGGAGGATGGGAGGGAGGGAGGGAGGAAGAAAGGGAGGGAGGAAGGAAGAAGGAAGGCTACATAAATGGATAGTTGCGGAGTGCAGAGTGGAATAAGGCCAGGCCGGGCCAGGCTGACCAAGCAGGATCAGGAGCCTAGTGGTGGTATCCCTTGCTCAGGTCAATCTTCCGTGTGTGCCTGGGACTGTCCCGGAACGGGGGCTGCCCTGTGAGCTGGACAGGGGACTGACTGTGGGCTTCTGGGGGGCTTTGCTCCCTCGTGGGCTTCAGCGCCTGCAGCCAGAGCAAGAGCCAGAGCCCGAGCCCGAGCCCAGGCCCAAGCAACTGCCGTGCCCGTGGAGGGATGGGGCTTGTCTGAGGAGCCCGGGACTCCCTGCAGTCCCCATTTCCCCCCACTCACCACCACCCCCTCCGTGACAAGGTGGCTCCGCGGCTCTGTCTGGCTGTGTGGCTCAGTGGGATTCTTTTTTCCTTCCTTATCGCTTTTCCTGGCTTTTCTTCAAATGTGCCTGACTTGCCATGCCCTGGGAACAGCACGTGGAAGGAAGCCCCTCTGCATCCTGAGAGGCACCCTTCCACACACAAAAAACACAAGGAATCTCTATGAGGAACTCATGATACACTTGTAGGAAAGATGCCAGAAGTCGTGCTCATGATGCGAATGCCCCAAATCCCGCCCCCACCCGAGCCCCTTTCCCCCAGCGCTCAACTCACCTAACCCGACCACAGCGCCATGATCTGGAAGAGGAAAGTCCCTTGGGCAAGGCATGATCCACTCGACTACAACCTTCTGGAAAATTCACCACCACCGATCCACTTCCAGTTGAGCTGTGTGTTTTGGCCTACCAGCACTTCATTTGCTAGCTTCCAGTCTTCTTGCTGGGATGTAGGGACCCCGGGATGGGATGGCGGGGTGGGGGTGGGGCTATCCTCTGCTGTTGGAAAGTGCTCTCTCTGGGTGTTTGGGGTTTGCTCACCCTGTCTGCAAGCTTCTGAGAGCATGGGCTGGGGCTCAGCACATCTCCTCCTGTGGTCCTGGATAGGAACTTCTTCATCGTGACCCCCTCTGGGGGTTCTCCTTGTGGTCCAAAGCACGGCTTGGGGTCATTATCAGCCCTGAAATCTCCAAACACCGCCTCAGAGGTGCACCGTCTTCCTCCCTCCTTCCTGGCCGCATCCCGATTCCACACCTGTCTGACTTGCTCTTTCTCTTCTCTGTGCTTGTGTGTGCTCTTCCGTCTTTTCCATGATTCTCTCCTCCTCCTCCTCTGCAGTACACGCGTTCCATGGCACTGGGTTCGCTTTTCCTTCTTAAACCCCTTTTGGCTCCGATCAGTGCTTCTGTTCTTGGGAAGTCTTGGCCATCCCCTATTTCCATTGCTTTGCTTTGTTCTGTTTCTCACCTCATCAAGGACATTCCATTCCATTCCCGGTCCAGACTGGGCATTTCCCTTCTGCGTCTTTCACCTAGGATGGAATGTCTGTTCCTATTTCTTTCAGCATGATCTGCATCCCAGGAAATGCACCACACTCCCCTTTGTTTTCTGATGAGTTTTGGCAGACTTGCCTGGAACTGGGTTGCTGCCACCACCAGAACCTTGAGCGCTGGAGGGCGCGGAACGAGAAAGCCTTTGAAAAAACGGAGAACGAAAATCACTGGGGCCTGGAAAAAATGGCTGTTGTTCCATTGTGGTTCTTTGGAGAAGAGCTAGAGCCCTGTCGTGATGATCACCACGATGGGGGTGGCAATGGACTGACACGGAGATTTGCAGTGAGTGCCCGCCTCCCTCCCTCACCCCACCCATGCCCACCGGGGTATGTGCCTGCCTTGGGACTCAAACACAGCTGCCGTCAAGGTCCAGACCCCAGATACCCCACCCCCAAGTTCTCCCGACCCTTTGCCCTAAGACACACACCGACACACAGACACAGAGACAGACAGACAGACACAGACACACACACAGACACACACACACACACACACACACACACACACACACTCACTCACTCACTCTCTCTCTCTCTCTCTCTCTCTCACACACGGCGCCTTGCCCAGAATCGTACTCGGACAGGCATACCTGCCAACACACCTGGCTCTTACTACACTGTTGGAAGCCTGTCTTTTCTAGCTTCTCTAACATCTGCTAGGTGCCACAAGTGTGGTCTCAAAAGTTCCCCTCTTGCACCTCTGTAGTCATTCTGGACCCCAACCAAGCCTTGCTTCACAAGCACCCTTACTTTGGAGCAGTTCCAATCTGAATTCTTGACACACAACTCATGGAACTAACTATGGCCTGGGAGGTTTTGCCTTCAGAACCTTCCCCCGTTTTGTAGTGCAGCAGAACATCATTCAGGTGCCTCTTGAATCTGCGTCTCCCAGGCTAGGCTGCGGTCCTAAGAAGCCCCAGTGGAATGCCTCTGCCTCAATCGGGTCTTCTTCTCTGTACCTCTGTTTCACCGTAGGCTTTGCCTGGTTTCTTCAAGAGAGGCACACAGGGGACAGAAATCTGTCAGCGGAGCCCCTACTGAGGAAAGGTCACTGGGTCCTGGGACGCCTCTGAGATGCATTCCTGATCGCCCCTGTTGCCGGAGGAAGGTGTCAGGCAACCGGTGTGCCTGAAAGAGAGCTAGGGCCCTTGGGGAGGGAGCACCCTCCTCAGCCTAGCCCAGGTACTTGAGGGAGGGTGGCGGTTTGGGTGGTGGTGGTCGTCGTCGTGGTGGTGGGGTGTGTGTGTGGAAGAGATGGGTTAGGGGTGCTGGGGAGCGGAAACGGCAGGGAGAAGGGGCTTCCGACACGTTCCTGGAGAGCCCTGGAAGAGGCAGGGGCCCCGCCTAGTGCAGGCCCAGGGCATGGGCCTCCTCTGCCCAAGTCTAAGGGAGGGACCACCCTCAGGGGCCAGTGGATTTTTGGCCACAGACCATCCCTTGGAGCGGGACTCGGGGATCTTCATCGCGCCCCACCTCGCCGCATTTCACTCTGCACCCCTCTCTCACTGGCTGCAATTTCCACTCACCCCGAACCAGATCTGGGTCCACAGACGTCCCCGCTGTATCTATCTGCGCCTCACCACCAGGTCCAGCTGCTGCTGCTGCCGAGAACGCGACATAGGCCCAGATATCTGGGCTGTGGGTAACCTAAGGAAAGAGGGTGCTGGCGCACCCTCCCTACTGTCCCCCAGGTGGTTGCCCCAGAACAATACCCCGGCCCGTCCCTCCAATGGAAACCACCTGCCCCAGCCTTCAGTTGCAGAACCAAACCTCAGAAGGAGAGAACCCAAGAGAAAAATCAACATGTGACTGGAATTGTTGAAACCACCCTCTTGACCTCTCCTGAACCCGAGCCTCATTATAGCTCACTGGGCTCCAGTTAGCCCGATGGGAAACACCTGACCACAGGGAAGGAAGGAAAAGAAGCAGATAGGACCACGGTTCCAGGGAGAATCCCGCCTCTTCCCAGAAAACCAATACCCATGCCTCCGCCTCACGAACGGACCCTACCTTTAAACTTCCTGCCTCGTGAGCCCCCGGAGGAGAAGTTGATTGGTGAGCCAAGCCCTCGACTCGGGCGTGTGCTGTTAGTATCTCAGCCTGCGTTTCCTTGATGGCAGTGGGAATCCAACAGGGAAAGAAACTTCCCCGCTGAGGCAGGGAGCTTCGGTTGGGCTGGGACCTAAGGAGAGGCGTCCATACGACCAATTCGGGAAGGCCGCCTCTCACCGTGGCCGCTCGGCCCTCCTGTCGTCCTTCTGGCCGGTGGAGCTGAAGCCGGTCCTCCAGGCGCGCATGCGCAGGCGACCAGGCCTCGAGGCCTGGCTGCGCCTCGGGCACGGTTGCTAAGCGACTTGTCTCTGAGGGGTGGGCGAGACGTTGGCTGGCTGGCTGGCGGGCGGGCGCAGGCGCGGGCCGTGTCCGGTGCTCTAGGAAGGGCCTGGGGCCTAGGTCTTCCAGTGGTCCAGCAGATCGATAGACGGAAGGAAGGGTGGGCGGATCCACGGCTCGATGGAAGGTTGGAGGAATATACGGACGGACTGTTGGGGCCCCGCAGACTGGAGTGGAGGAAAGCCCTGCCGAGGGGCGGCAAGCGGAGGGGCGGCAAGCGGAGGGGCGGGGAGGGGAGGGGCGGGGAGGGGAGAAGGAGGCGGGGAGAGGTTGCGAGCCTAGCGTGGAAGAATGGCGGAAAGAAGGGGTTTTCCACAGTTTCCTGCAAAGCAATGGAAGCGGCAGAGAACCCGCCCTGTGTGACGCCAGGGCACGGGCGGCCTCTGCCCATGTCTAGGGGAGGTACCGCTCTCTCTCCGGGTCGGTGGATTTCTCGGCGACGTGACCGTCCTTTTGAGCGGGGACATGGGGATCTTCATGCCGCTCGCCGCCTCACCAGGCACCAGATTCCAAACCACCCCCCTTTCTCCATACAATGGACTCCATCACCTCCCACCTAGATCCGGATTTGGGTCCACTTGGCGTCTCGCCACCAGTTCCAGCCATCAGTGTGGGGGCAGTGGTTCGAAGATGTCGACACAGACTCTGAGATCCGGGACGTCAGTAACGTGAGGAGAGGAAGGCTGGCGCACCCTCCGTACTTCCCGCCATCTCCCTCTGTTCTCTCTCTCCTTTCCCGTCCCTACCCAGCTCACTCACCGGAGTTGAAGCCAGACCTCCAACTGCGTGAGCGCGCGGGGCACGGGCTGGGGGTGGGGTTGGGGGGGTGGAGTGGGAGGCTGACCTCACAATGACGAGCAGGTTTGCTAAGGGTTGGGTCTGTTAGGCTCTAGGGATCCGGAGCGCCCTTTGTCGCTTGGCAGGTACAGGTGAAAGCTGTGTCCGGTGCTCTCTGAAGGGCCTGTGGCCTGTGACTTCCAGTGGTCCAGTGGATGGATGGATGCATGCACGGAAGGACGGATGGATGGGATGAAAGCAGTGTTCCCATATTGGGGTACAGGGAAGTCATGCTGGCTCTGACATGATTTCTATGCTAACTACAACAGCCTGTTTTGTGGCCTCTTAAACATACATTGTACATGTGCTTTCATCGTTACAGAAAAGCGTGCATTGTCCAGAAATAAAGACGTCCTTTTTCAAGATACAAATAAAATGCCTCCCTTACCTGGACACCAGTGCCACTAGTCGTCCGATGAGAAGGCTCCTTCGGCAGGCGCCAAGGCCATACTGATTCGCGGTCTCTATGTGCTCGTCTGTCTCTTTTGGAAACAAGAAGACAAGGAATGGACCCCTGACACGATAGAGGTTCTCTGCCCTCAGATATAAAACTAGGCTGAAAGTCATGCTTCTCCAGAGCAGTTCCTCCGACCCCTGTGAGAGGCTGTCTCCTGCGCTCGAGTCCTCAGTTTGGCTCCAATATCTCGGGTGGGGGGGGGCGGGGGAGAAGCTGGGGGCTAGTTGTGAAGAACTGTGCGGAGTAGGGCCTTGCATCACATCCCTGCGAGGCACCGGGAGAGGCAGAGGCAGGGACCCCCGTCTCACCCGCCACCCGAAACCAGTGTGGCACCAGGGCATGGGCCTCCTCTGCCCACGTCTAGGGGAGCTACCACTTTCGGGGTCAGTGGATTTTCTGGTGACACGACCACAGTTCACAGTTCGAGCCGGGACTCTGGGATGTTCCTCGCCCCCGCCTCACCAGATGACATCCCACACCCTCCTCCCATTTGACACCATTCCCACCCATGCCATGCCGATCCAGATTTGGATCCACAGAGGTACCCGGCGTGCCTTGGTCTGGCCACCAGCTTCGGCAGCCACTGGCGGAGACGGTGGCACAGACCCAGAGATCTAGGATGTCCAGAACCTGAGCACCGGAGGGCTGGCGCACCCTCCCTACATCCCTCGCTGCCCTCCGTCCTCCTCTCTCCCCTCCCTGGGCTCTGACAGCCAGCCTTCTACTGGTGGAAGCCTGCCGTCCAACCAGGCAAGCGCGGACAATCGCCTTGGTTACCCCGGGTTTCCCCTTTGTTGCCCTGCCGGGTTACTCAGCAAACGGGGGCGGGGCTCTCCGTGATGCGGGCGCGCCCTCTGGCGGCTGGCCGGGCTAGGGGCAGGCGCCGCCGGCGGCCCCCGTGCCTTTGGAAGCCCGGGCCCCCATTCTCCAGTGCGTCCAGCACATGGATGGAAGCAAGGATAAATGAGCGGATGGAAGGACGCAAGGAAGGAAGGAAGGAAGGAAGGGAGGGAGGAAGGGAGGATGGGAGGGAGGGAGGGAGGAAGAAAGGGAGGGAGGAAGGAAGAAGGAAGGCTACATAAATGGATAGTTGCGGAGTGCAGAGTGGAATAAGGCCAGGCCGGGCCAGGCTGACCAAGCAGGATCAGGAGCCTAGTGGTGGTATCCCTTGCTCAGGTCAATCTTCCGTGTGTGCCTGGGACTGTCCCGGAACGGGGGCTGCCCTGTGAGCTGGACAGGGGACTGACTGTGGGCTTCTGGGGGGCTTTGCTCCCTCGTGGGCTTCAGCGCCTGCAGCCAGAGCAAGAGCCAGAGCCCGAGCCCGAGCCCAGGCCCAAGCAACTGCCGTGCCCGTGGAGGGATGGGGCTTGTCTGAGGAGCCCGGGACTCCCTGCAGTCCCCATTTCCCCCCACTCACCACCACCCCCTCCGTGACAAGGTGGCTCCGCGGCTCTGTCTGGCTGTGTGGCTCAGTGGGATTCTTTTTTCCTTCCTTATCGCTTTTCCTGGCTTTTCTTCAAATGTGCCTGACTTGCCATGCCCTGGGAACAGCACGTGGAAGGAAGCCCCTCTGCATCCTGAGAGGCACCCTTCCACACACAAAAAACACAAGGAATCTCTATGAGGAACTCATGATACACTTGTAGGAAAGATGCCAGAAGTCGTGCTCATGATGCGAATGCCCCAAATCCCGCCCCCACCCGAGCCCCTTTCCCCCAGCGCTCAACTCACCTAACCCGACCACAGCGCCATGATCTGGAAGAGGAAAGTCCCTTGGGCAAGGCATGATCCACTCGACTACAACCTTCTGGAAAATTCACCACCACCGATCCACTTCCAGTTGAGCTGTGTGTTTTGGCCTACCAGCACTTCATTTGCTAGCTTCCAGTCTTCTTGCTGGGATGTAGGGACCCCGGGATGGGATGGCGGGGTGGGGGTGGGGCTATCCTCTGCTGTTGGAAAGTGCTCTCTCTGGGTGTTTGGGGTTTGCTCACCCTGTCTGCAAGCTTCTGAGAGCATGGGCTGGGGCTCAGCACATCTCCTCCTGTGGTCCTGGATAGGAACTTCTTCATCGTGACCCCCTCTGGGGGTTCTCCTTGTGGTCCAAAGCACGGCTTGGGGTCATTATCAGCCCTGAAATCTCCAAACACCGCCTCAGAGGTGCACCGTCTTCCTCCCTCCTTCCTGGCCGCATCCCGATTCCACACCTGTCTGACTTGCTCTTTCTCTTCTCTGTGCTTGTGTGTGCTCTTCCGTCTTTTCCATGATTCTCTCCTCCTCCTCCTCTGCAGTACACGCGTTCCATGGCACTGGGTTCGCTTTTCCTTCTTAAACCCCTTTTGGCTCCGATCAGTGCTTCTGTTCTTGGGAAGTCTTGGCCATCCCCTATTTCCATTGCTTTGCTTTGTTCTGTTTCTCACCTCATCAAGGACATTCCATTCCATTCCCGGTCCAGACTGGGCATTTCCCTTCTGCGTCTTTCACCTAGGATGGAATGTCTGTTCCTATTTCTTTCAGCATGATCTGCATCCCAGGAAATGCACCACACTCCCCTTTGTTTTCTGATGAGTTTTGGCAGACTTGCCTGGAACTGGGTTGCTGCCACCACCAGAACCTTGAGCGCTGGAGGGCGCGGAACGAGAAAGCCTTTGAAAAAACGGAGAACGAAAATCACTGGGGCCTGGAAAAAATGGCTGTTGTTCCATTGTGGTTCTTTGGAGAAGAGCTAGAGCCCTGTCGTGATGATCACCACGATGGGGGTGGCAATGGACTGACACGGAGATTTGCAGTGAGTGCCCGCCTCCCTCCCTCACCCCACCCATGCCCACCGGGGTATGTGCCTGCCTTGGGACTCAAACACAGCTGCCGTCAAGGTCCAGACCCCAGATACCCCACCCCCAAGTTCTCCCGACCCTTTGCCCTAAGACACACACCGACACACAGACACAGAGACAGACAGACAGACACAGACACACACACAGACACACACACACACACACACACACACACTCACTCACTCACTCACTCACTCAGTCACTCACTCTCTCTCTCTCTCACACACGGCGCCTTGCCCAGAATCGTACTCGGACAGGCATACCTGCCAACACACCTGGCTCTTACTACACTGTTGGAAGCCTGTCTTTTCTAGCTTCTCTAACATCTGCTAGGTGCCACAAGTGTGGTCTCAAAAGTTCCCCTCTTGCACCTCTGTAGTCATTCTGGACCCCAACCAAGCCTTGCTTCACAAGCACCCTTACTTTGGAGCAGTTCCAATCTGAATTCTTGACACACAACTCATGGAACTAACTATGGCCTGGGAGGTTTTGCCTTCAGAACCTTCCCCCGTTTTGTAGTGCAGCAGAACATCATTCAGGTGCCTCTTGAATCTGCGTCTCCCAGGCTAGGCTGCGGTCCTAAGAAGCCCCAGTGGAATGCCTCTGCCTCAATCGGGTCTTCTTCTCTGTACCTCTGTTTCACCGTAGGCTTTGCCTGGTTTCTTCAAGAGAGGCACACAGGGGACAGAAATCTGTCAGCGGAGCCCCTACTGAGGAAAGGTCACTGGGTCCTGGGACGCCTCTGAGATGCATTCCTGATCGCCCCTGTTGCCGGAGGAAGGTGTCAGGCAACCGGTGTGCCTGAAAGAGAGCTAGGGCCCTTGGGGAGGGAGCACCCTCCTCAGCCTAGCCCAGGTACTTGAGGGAGGGTGGTGGTTTGGGTGGTGGTGGTCGTCGTCGTGGTGGTGGGGTGTGTGTGTGGAAGAGATGGGTTAGGGGTGCTGGGGAGCGGAAACGGCAGGGAGAAGGGGCTTCCGACACGTTCCTGGAGAGCCCTGGAAGAGGCAGGGGCCCCGCCTAGTGCAGGCCCAGGTCTGTGGTTTTGGCCACAGACCATCCCTTGGAGCGGGACTCGGGGATCTTCATCGCGCCCCACCTCGCCGCATTTCACTCTGCACCCCTCTCTCACTGGCTGCAATTTCCACTCACCCCGAACCAGATCTGGGTCCACAGACGTCCCCGCTGTATCTATCTGCGCCTCACCACCAGGTCCAGCTGCTGCTGCTGCCGAGAACGCGACATAGGCCCAGATATCTGGGCTGTGGGTAACCTAAGGAAAGAGGGTGCTGGCGCACCCTCCCTACTGTCCCCCAGGTGGTTGCCCCAGAACAATACCCCGGCCCGTCCCTCCAATGGAAACCACCTGCCCCAGCCTTCAGTTGCAGAACCAAACCTCAGAAGGAGAGAACCCAAGAGAAAAATCAACATGTGACTGGAATTGTTGAAACCACCCTCTTGACCTCTCCTGAACCCGAGCCTCATTATAGCTCACTGGGCTCCAGTTAGCCTGATGGGAAACACCTGACCACAGGGAAGGAAGGAAAAGAAGCAGATAGGACCACGGTTCCAGGGAGAATCCCGCCTCTTCCCAGAAAACCAATACCCATGCCTCCGCCTCACGAACGGACCCTACCTTTAAACTTCCTGCCTCGTGAGCCCCCGGAGGAGAAGTTGATTGGTGAGCCAAGCCCTCGACTCGGGCGTGTGCTGTTAGTATCTCAGCCTGCGTTTCCTTGATGGCAGTGGGAATCCAACAGGGAAAGAAACTTCCCCGCTGAGGCAGGGAGCTTCGGTTGGGCTGGGACCTAAGGAGAGGCGTCCATACGACCAATTCGGGAAGGCCGCCTCTCACCGTGGCCGCTCGGCCCTCCTGTCGTCCTTCTGGCTGGTGGAGCTGAAGCCGGTCCTCCAGGCGCGCATGCGCAGGCGACCAGGCCTCGAGGCCTGGCTGCGCCTCGGGCACGGTTGCTAAGCGACTTGTCTCTGAGGGGTGGGCGAGACGTTGGCTGGCTGGCTGGCTGGCGGGCGCAGGCGCGGGCCGTGTCCGGTGCTCTAGGAAGGGCCTGGGGCCTAGGTCTTCCAGTGGTCCAGCAGATCGATAGACGGAAGGAAGGGTGGGCGGATCCACGGCTCGATGGAAGGTTGGAGGAATATACGGACGGACTGTTGGGGCCCCGCAGACTGGAGTGGAGGAAAGCCCTGCCGAGGGGCGGCAAGCGGAGGGGCGGCAAGCGGAGGGGCGGGGAGGGGAGGGGCGGGGAGGGGAGAAGGAGGCGGGGAGAGGTTGCGAGCCTAGCGTGGAAGAATGGCGGAAAGAAGGGGTTTTCCACAGTTTCCTGCAAAGCAATGGAAGCGGCAGAGAACCCGCCCTGTGTGACGCCAGGGCACGGGCGGCCTCTGCCCATGTCTAGGGGAGGTACCGCTCTCTCTCCGGGTCGGTGGATTTCTCGGCGACGTGACCGTCCTTTTGAGCGGGGACATGGGGATCTTCATGCC
This sequence comes from Eschrichtius robustus, assembly GCF_028021215.1. NCBI lineage: Eukaryota > Metazoa > Chordata > Mammalia > Artiodactyla > Eschrichtiidae > Eschrichtius > Eschrichtius robustus. The sequence continues at coordinate 20,340 of NW_027175652.1, forward strand.
GCTCGCCGCCTCACCAGGCACCAGATTCCAAACCACCCCCCTTTCTCCATACAATGGACTCCATCACCTCCCACCTAGATCCGGATTTGGGTCCACTTGGCGTCTCGCCACCAGTTCCAGCCATCAGTGTGGGGGCAGTGGTTCGAAGATGTCGACACAGACTCTGAGATCCGGGACGTCAGTAACGTGAGGAGAGGAAGGCTGGCGCACCCTCCGTACTTCCCGCCATCTCCCTCTGTTCTCTCTCTCCTTTCCCGTCCCTACCCAGCTCACTCACCGGAGTTGAAGCCAGACCTCCAACTGCGTGAGCGCGCGGGGCACGGGCTGGGGGTGGGGTTGGGGGGGTGGAGTGGGAGGCTGACCTCACAATGACGAGCAGGTTTGCTAAGGGTTGGGTCTGTTAGGCTCTAGGGATCCGGAGCGCCCTTTGTCGCTTGGCAGGTACAGGTGAAAGCTGTGTCTGGTGCTCTCTGAAGGGCCTGTGGCCTGTGACTTCCAGTGGTCCAGTGGATGGATGGATGCATGCACGGAAGGACGGATGGATGGGATGAAAGCAGTGTTCCCATATTGGGGTACAGGGAAGTCATGCTGGCTCTGACATGATTTCTATGCTAACTACAACAGCCTGTTTTGTGGCCTCTTAAACATACATTGTACATGTGCTTTCATCGTTACAGAAAAGCGTGCATTGTCCAGAAATAAAGACGTCCTTTTTCAAGATACAAATAAAATGCCTCCCTTACCTGGACACCAGTGCCACTAGTCGTCCGATGAGAAGGCTCCTTCGGCAGGCGCCAAGGCCATACTGATTCGCGGTCTCTATGTGCTCGTCTGTCTCTTTTGGAAACAAGAAGACAAGGAATGGACCCCTGACACGATAGAGGTTCTCTGCCCTCAGATATAAAACTAGGCTGAAAGTCATGCTTCTCCAGAGCAGTTCCTCCGACCCCTGTGAGAGGCTGTCTCCTGCGCTCGAGTCCTCAGTTTGGCTCCAATATCTCGGGTGGGGGGGGGCGGGGGAGAAGCTGGGGGCTAGTTGTGAAGAACTGTGCGGAGTAGGGCCTTGCATCACATCCCTGCGAGGCACCGGGAGAGGCAGAGGCAGGGACCCCCGTCTCACCCGCCACCCGAAACCAGTGTGGCACCAGGGCATGGGCCTCCTCTGCCCACGTCTAGGGGAGCTACCACTTTCGGGGTCAGTGGATTTTCTGGTGACACGACCACAGTTCACAGTTCGAGCCGGGACTCTGGGATGTTCCTCGCCCCCGCCTCACCAGATGACATCCCACACCCTCCTCCCATTTGACACCATTCCCACCCATGCCATGCCGATCCAGATTTGGATCCACAGAGGTACCCGGCGTGCCTTGGTCTGGCCACCAGCTTCGGCAGCCACTGGCGGAGACGGTGGCACAGACCCAGAGATCTAGGATGTCCAGAACCTGAGCACCGGAGGGCTGGCGCACCCTCCCTACATCCCTCGCTGCCCTCCGTCCTCCTCTCTCCCCTCCCTGGGCTCTGACAGCCAGCCTTCTACTGGTGGAAGCCTGCCGTCCAACCAGGCAAGCGCGGACAATCGCCTTGGTTACCCCGGGTTTCCCCTTTGTTGCCCTGCCGGGTTACTCAGCAAACGGGGGCGGGGCTCTCCGTGATGCGGGCGCGCCCTCTGGCGGCTGGCCGGGCTAGGGGCAGGCGCCGCCGGCGGCCCCCGTGCCTTTGGAAGCCCGGGCCCCCATTCTCCAGTGCGTCCAGCACATGGATGGAAGCAAGGATAAATGAGCGGATGGAAGGACGCAAGGAAGGAAGGAAGGAAGGAAGGGAGGGAGGAAGGGAGGATGGGAGGGAGGGAGGGAGGAAGAAAGGGAGGGAGGAAGGAAGAAGGAAGGCTACATAAATGGATAGTTGCGGAGTGCAGAGTGGAATAAGGCCAGGCCGGGCCAGGCTGACCAAGCAGGATCAGGAGCCTAGTGGTGGTATCCCTTGCTCAGGTCAATCTTCCGTGTGTGCCTGGGACTGTCCCGGAACGGGGGCTGCCCTGTGAGCTGGACAGGGGACTGACTGTGGGCTTCTGGGGGGCTTTGCTCCCTCGTGGGCTTCAGCGCCTGCAGCCAGAGCAAGAGCCAGAGCCCGAGCCCGAGCCCAGGCCCAAGCAACTGCCGTGCCCGTGGAGGGATGGGGCTTGTCTGAGGAGCCCGGGACTCCCTGCAGTCCCCATTTCCCCCCACTCACCACCACCCCCTCCGTGACAAGGTGGCTCCGCGGCTCTGTCTGGCTGTGTGGCTCAGTGGGATTCTTTTTTCCTTCCTTATCGCTTTTCCTGGCTTTTCTTCAAATGTGCCTGACTTGCCATGCCCTGGGAACAGCACGTGGAAGGAAGCCCCTCTGCATCCTGAGAGGCACCCTTCCACACACAAAAAACACAAGGAATCTCTATGAGGAACTCATGATACACTTGTAGGAAAGATGCCAGAAGTCGTGCTCATGATGCGAATGCCCCAAATCCCGCCCCCACCCGAGCCCCTTTCCCCCAGCGCTCAACTCACCTAACCCGACCACAGCGCCATGATCTGGAAGAGGAAAGTCCCTTGGGCAAGGCATGATCCACTCGACTACAACCTTCTGGAAAATTCACCACCACCGATCCACTTCCAGTTGAGCTGTGTGTTTTGGCCTACCAGCACTTCATTTGCTAGCTTCCAGTCTTCTTGCTGGGATGTAGGGACCCCGGGATGGGATGGCGGGGTGGGGGTGGGGCTATCCTCTGCTGTTGGAAAGTGCTCTCTCTGGGTGTTTGGGGTTTGCTCACCCTGTCTGCAAGCTTCTGAGAGCATGGGCTGGGGCTCAGCACATCTCCTCCTGTGGTCCTGGATAGGAACTTCTTCATCGTGACCCCCTCTGGGGGTTCTCCTTGTGGTCCAAAGCACGGCTTGGGGTCATTATCAGCCCTGAAATCTCCAAACACCGCCTCAGAGGTGCACCGTCTTCCTCCCTCCTTCCTGGCCGCATCCCGATTCCACACCTGTCTGACTTGCTCTTTCTCTTCTCTGTGCTTGTGTGTGCTCTTCCGTCTTTTCCATGATTCTCTCCTCCTCCTCCTCTGCAGTACACGCGTTCCATGGCACTGGGTTCGCTTTTCCTTCTTAAACCCCTTTTGGCTCCGATCAGTGCTTCTGTTCTTGGGAAGTCTTGGCCATCCCCTATTTCCATTGCTTTGCTTTGTTCTGTTTCTCACCTCATCAAGGACATTCCATTCCATTCCCGGTCCAGACTGGGCATTTCCCTTCTGCGTCTTTCACCTAGGATGGAATGTCTGTTCCTATTTCTTTCAGCATGATCTGCATCCCAGGAAATGCACCACACTCCCCTTTGTTTTCTGATGAGTTTTGGCAGACTTGCCTGGAACTGGGTTGCTGCCACCACCAGAACCTTGAGCGCTGGAGGGCGCGGAACGAGAAAGCCTTTGAAAAAACGGAGAACGAAAATCACTGGGGCCTGGAAAAAATGGCTGTTGTTCCATTGTGGTTCTTTGGAGAAGAGCTAGAGCCCTGTCGTGATGATCACCACGATGGGGGTGGCAATGGACTGACACGGAGATTTGCAGTGAGTGCCCGCCTCCCTCCCTCACCCCACCCATGCCCACCGGGGTATGTGCCTGCCTTGGGACTCAAACACAGCTGCCGTCAAGGTCCCCCCCCCCCAAGTTCTCCCGACCCTTTGCCCTAAGACACACACCGACACACAGACACAGAGACAGACAGACAGACACAGACACACACACAGACACACACACACACACACACACACACACTCACTCACTCACTCACTCACTCAGTCACTCACTCTCTCTCTCTCTCACACACGGCGCCTTGCCCAGAATCGTACTCGGACAGGCATACCTGCCAACACACCTGGCTCTTACTACACTGTTGGAAGCCTGTCTTTTCTAGCTTCTCTAACATCTGCTAGGTGCCACAAGTGTGGTCTCAAAAGTTCCCCTCTTGCACCTCTGTAGTCATTCTGGACCCCAACCAAGCCTTGCTTCACAAGCACCCTTACTTTGGAGCAGTTCCAATCTGAATTCTTGACACACAACTCATGGAACTAACTATGGCCTGGGAGGTTTTGCCTTCAGAACCTTCCCCCGTTTTGTAGTGCAGCAGAACATCATTCAGGTGCCTCTTGAATCTGCGTCTCCCAGGCTAGGCTGCGGTCCTAAGAAGCCCCAGTGGAATGCCTCTGCCTCAATCGGGTCTTCTTCTCTGTACCTCTGTTTCACCGTAGGCTTTGCCTGGTTTCTTCAAGAGAGGCACACAGGGGACAGAAATCTGTCAGCGGAGCCCCTACTGAGGAAAGGTCACTGGGTCCTGGGACGCCTCTGAGATGCATTCCTGATCGCCCCTGTTGCCGGAGGAAGGTGTCAGGCAACCGGTGTGCCTGAAAGAGAGCTAGGGCCCTTGGGGAGGGAGCACCCTCCTCAGCCTAGCCCAGGTACTTGAGGGAGGGTGGTGGTTTGGGTGGTGGTGGTCGTCGTCGTGGTGGTGGGGTGTGTGTGTGGAAGAGATGGGTTAGGGGTGCTGGGGAGCGGAAACGGCAGGGAGAAGGGGCTTCCGACACGTTCCTGGAGAGCCCTGGAAGAGGCAGGGGCCCCGCCTAGTGCAGGCCCAGGTCTGTGGTTTTGGCCACAGACCATCCCTTGGAGCGGGACTCGGGGATCTTCATCGCGCCCCACCTCGCCGCATTTCACTCTGCACCCCTCTCTCACTGGCTGCAATTTCCACTCACCCCGAACCAGATCTGGGTCCACAGACGTCCCCGCTGTATCTATCTGCGCCTCACCACCAGGTCCAGCTGCTGCTGCTGCCGAGAACGCGACATAGGCCCAGATATCTGGGCTGTGGGTAACCTAAGGAAAGAGGGTGCTGGCGCACCCTCCCTACTGTCCCCCAGGTGGTTGCCCCAGAACAATACCCCGGCCCGTCCCTCCAATGGAAACCACCTGCCCCAGCCTTCAGTTGCAGAACCAAACCTCAGAAGGAGAGAACCCAAGAGAAAAATCAACATGTGACTGGAATTGTTGAAACCACCCTCTTGACCTCTCCTGAACCCGAGCCTCATTATAGCTCACTGGGCTCCAGTTAGCCTGATGGGAAACACCTGACCACAGGGAAGGAAGGAAAAGAAGCAGATAGGACCACGGTTCCAGGGAGAATCCCGCCTCTTCCCAGAAAACCAATACCCATGCCTCCGCCTCACGAACGGACCCTACCTTTAAACTTCCTGCCTCGTGAGCCCCCGGAGGAGAAGTTGATTGGTGAGCCAAGCCCTCGACTCGGGCGTGTGCTGTTAGTATCTCAGCCTGCGTTTCCTTGATGGCAGTGGGAATCCAACAGGGAAAGAAACTTCCCCGCTGAGGCAGGGAGCTTCGGTTGGGCTGGGACCTAAGGAGAGGCGTCCATACGACCAATTCGGGAAGGCCGCCTCTCACCGTGGCCGCTCGGCCCTCCTGTCGTCCTTCTGGCTGGTGGAGCTGAAGCCGGTCCTCCAGGCGCGCATGCGCAGGCGACCAGGCCTCGAGGCCTGGCTGCGCCTCGGGCACGGTTGCTAAGCGACTTGTCTCTGAGGGGTGGGCGAGACGTTGGCTGGCTGGCTGGCTGGCGGGCGCAGGCGCGGGCCGTGTCCGGTGCTCTAGGAAGGGCCTGGGGCCTAGGTCTTCCAGTGGTCCAGCAGATCGATAGACGGAAGGAAGGGTGGGCGGATCCACGGCTCGATGGAAGGTTGGAGGAATATACGGACGGACTGTTGGGGCCCCGCAGACTGGAGTGGAGGAAAGCCCTGCCGAGGGGCGGCAAGCGGAGGGGCGGCAAGCGGAGGGGCGGGGAGGGGAGGGGCGGGGAGGGGAGAAGGAGGCGGGGAGAGGTTGCGAGCCTAGCGTGGAAGAATGGCGGAAAGAAGGGGTTTTCCACAGTTTCCTGCAAAGCAATGGAAGCGGCAGAGAACCCGCCCTGTGTGACGCCAGGGCACGGGCGGCCTCTGCCCATGTCTAGGGGAGGTACCGCTCTCTCTCCGGGTCGGTGGATTTCTCGGCGACGTGACCGTCCTTTTGAGCGGGGACATGGGGATCTTCATGCCGCTCGCCGCCTCACCAGGCACCAGATTCCAAACCACCCCCCTTTCTCCATACAATGGACTCCATCACCTCCCACCTAGATCCGGATTTGGGTCCACTTGGCGTCTCGCCACCAGTTCCAGCCATCAGTGTGGGGGCAGTGGTTCGAAGATGTCGACACAGACTCTGAGATCCGGGACGTCAGTAACGTGAGGAGAGGAAGGCTGGCGCACCCTCCGTACTTCCCGCCATCTCCCTCTGTTCTCTCTCTCCTTTCCCGTCCCTACCCAGCTCACTCACCGGAGTTGAAGCCAGACCTCCAACTGCGTGAGCGCGCGGGGCACGGGCTGGGGGTGGGGTTGGGGGGGTGGAGTGGGAGGCTGACCTCACAATGACGAGCAGGTTTGCTAAGGGTTGGGTCTGTTAGGCTCTAGGGATCCGGAGCGCCCTTTGTCGCTTGGCAGGTACAGGTGAAAGCTGTGTCTGGTGCTCTCTGAAGGGCCTGTGGCCTGTGACTTCCAGTGGTCCAGTGGATGGATGGATGCATGCACGGAAGGACGGATGGATGGGATGAAAGCAGTGTTCCCATATTGGGGTACAGGGAAGTCATGCTGGCTCTGACATGATTTCTATGCTAACTACAACAGCCTGTTTTGTGGCCTCTTAAACATACATTGTACATGTGCTTTCATCGTTACAGAAAAGCGTGCATTGTCCAGAAATAAAGACGTCCTTTTTCAAGATACAAATAAAATGCCTCCCTTACCTGGACACCAGTGCCACTAGTCGTCCGATGAGAAGGCTCCTTCGGCAGGCGCCAAGGCCATACTGATTCGCGGTCTCTATGTGCTCGTCTGTCTCTTTTGGAAACAAGAAGACAAGGAATGGACCCCTGACACGATAGAGGTTCTCTGCCCTCAGATATAAAACTAGGCTGAAAGTCATGCTTCTCCAGAGCAGTTCCTCCGACCCCTGTGAGAGGCTGTCTCCTGCGCTCGAGTCCTCAGTTTGGCTCCAATATCTCGGGTGGGGGGGGGGCGGGGGAGAAGCTGGGGGCTAGTTGTGAAGAACTGTGCGGAGTAGGGCCTTGCATCACATCCCTGCGAGGCACCAGGAGAGGCAGAGGCAGGGACCCCCGTCTCACCCGCCACCCGAAACCAGTGTGGCACCAGGGCATGGGCCTCCTCTGCCCACGTCTAGGGGAGCTACCACTTTCGGGGTCAGTGGATTTTCTGGTGACACGACCACAGTTCACAGTTCGAGCCGGGACTCTGGGATGTTCCTCGCCCCCGCCTCACCAGATGACATCCCACACCCTCCTCCCATTTGACACCATTCCCACCCATGCCATGCCGATCCAGATTTGGATCCACAGAGGTACCCGGCGTGCCTTGGTCTGGCCACCAGCTTCGGCAGCCACTGGCGGAGACGGTGGCACAGACCCAGAGATCTAGGATGTCCAGAACCTGAGCACCGGAGGGCTGGCGCACCCTCCCTACATCCCTCGCTGCCCTCCGTCCTCCTCTCTCCCCTCCCTGGGCTCTGACAGCCAGCCTTCTACTGGTGGAAGCCTGCCGTCCAACCAGGCAAGCGCGGACAATCGCCTTGGTTGCCCCGGGTTTCCCCTTTGTTGCCCTGCCGGGTTACTCAGCAAACGGGGGCGGGGCTCTCCGTGATGCGGGCGCGCCCTCTGGCGGCTGGCCGGGCTAGGGGCAGGCGCCGCCGGCGGCCCCCGTGCCTTTGGAAGCCCGGGCCCCCATTCTCCAGTGCGTCCAGCACATGGATGGAAGCAAGGATAAATGAGCGGATGGAAGGACGCAAGGAAGGAAGGAAGGAAGGAAGGGAGGGAGGAAGGGAGGATGGGAGGGAGGGAGGGAGGAAGAAAGGGAGGGAGGAAGGAAGAAGGAAGGCTACATAAATGGATAGTTGCGGAGTGCAGAGTGGAATAAGGCCAGGCCGGGCCAGGCTGACCAAGCAGGATCAGGAGCCTAGTGGTGGTATCCCTTGCTCAGGTCAATCTTCCGTGTGTGCCTGGGACTGTCCCGGAACGGGGGCTGCCCTGTGAGCTGGACAGGGGACTGACTGTGGGCTTCTGGGGGGCTTTGCTCCCTCGTGGGCTTCAGCGCCTGCAGCCAGAGCAAGAGCCAGAGCCCGAGCCCGAGCCCAGGCCCAAGCAACTGCCGTGCCCGTGGAGGGATGGGGCTTGTCTGAGGAGCCCGGGACTCCCTGCAGTCCCCATTTCCCCCCACTCACCACCACCCCCTCCGTGACAAGGTGGCTCCGCGGCTCTGTCTGGCTGTGTGGCTCAGTGGGATTCTTTTTTCCTTCCTTATCGCTTTTCCTGGCTTTTCTTCAAATGTGCCTGACTTGCCATGCCCTGGGAACAGCACGTGGAAGGAAGCCCCTCTGCATCCTGAGAGGCACCCTTCCACACACAAAAAACACAAGGAATCTCTATGAGGAACTCATGATACACTTGTAGGAAAGATGCCAGAAGTCGTGCTCATGATGCGAATGCCCCAAATCCCGCCCCCACCCGAGCCCCTTTCCCCCAGCGCTCAACTCACCTAACCCGACCACAGCGCCATGATCTGGAAGAGGAAAGTCCCTTGGGCAAGGCATGATCCACTCGACTACAACCTTCTGGAAAATTCACCACCACCGATCCACTTCCAGTTGAGCTGTGTGTTTTGGCCTACCAGCACTTCATTTGCTAGCTTCCAGTCTTCTTGCTGGGATGTAGGGACCCCGGGATGGGATGGCGGGGTGGGGGTGGGGCTATCCTCTGCTGTTGGAAAGTGCTCTCTCTGGGTGTTTGGGGTTTGCTCACCCTGTCTGCAAGCTTCTGAGAGCATGGGCTGGGGCTCAGCACATCTCCTCCTGTGGTCCTGGATAGGAACTTCTTCATCGTGACCCCCTCTGGGGGTTCTCCTTGTGGTCCAAAGCACGGCTTGGGGTCATTATCAGCCCTGAAATCTCCAAACACCGCCTCAGAGGTGCACCGTCTTCCTCCCTCCTTCCTGGCCGCATCCCGATTCCACACCTGTCTGACTTGCTCTTTCTCTTCTCTGTGCTTGTGTGTGCTCTTCCGTCTTTTCCATGATTCTCTCCTCCTCCTCCTCTGCAGTACACGCGTTCCATGGCACTGGGTTCGCTTTTCCTTCTTAAACCCCTTTTGGCTCCGATCAGTGCTTCTGTTCTTGGGAAGTCTTGGCCATCCCCTATTTCCATTGCTTTGCTTTGTTCTGTTTCTCACCTCATCAAGGACATTCCATTCCATTCCCGGTCCAGACTGGGCATTTCCCTTCTGCGTCTTTCACCTAGGATGGAATGTCTGTTCCTATTTCTTTCAGCATGATCTGCATCCCAGGAAATGCACCACACTCCCCTTTGTTTTCTGATGAGTTTTGGCAGACTTGCCTGGAACTGGGTTGCTGCCACCACCAGAACCTTGAGCGCTGGAGGGCGCGGAACGAGAAAGCCTTTGAAAAAACGGAGAACGAAAATCACTGGGGCCTGGAAAAAATGGCTGTTGTTCCATTGTGGTTCTTTGGAGAAGAGCTAGAGCCCTGTCGTGATGATCACCACGATGGGGGTGGCAATGGACTGACACGGAGATTTGCAGTGAGTGCCCGCCTCCCTCCCTCACCCCACCCATGCCCACCGGGGTATGTGCCTGCCTTGGGACTCAAACACAGCTGCCGTCAAGGTCCAGACCCCAGATACCCCACCCCCAAGTTCTCCCGACCCTTTGCCCTAAGACACACACCGACACACAGACACAGAGACAGACAGACAGACACAGACACACACACAGACACACACACACACACACACACACACACACTCACTCACTCACTCACTCACTCACTCACTCTCTCTCTCTCTCTCTCTCACACACGGCGCCTTGCCCAGAATCGTACTCGGACAGGCATACCTGCCAACACACCTGGCTCTTACTACACTGTTGGAAGCCTGTCTTTTCTAGCTTCTCTAACATCTGCTAGGTGCCACAAGTGTGGTCTCAAAAGTTCCCCTCTTGCACCTCTGTAGTCATTCTGGACCCCAACCAAGCCTTGCTTCACAAGCACCCTTACTTTGGAGCAGTTCCAATCTGAATTCTTGACACACAACTCATGGAACTAACTATGGCCTGGGAGGTTTTGCCTTCAGAACCTTCCCCCGTTTTGTAGTGCAGCAGAACATCATTCAGGTGCCTCTTGAATCTGCGTCTCCCAGGCTAGGCTGCGGTCCTAAGAAGCCCCAGTGGAATGCCTCTGCCTCAATCGGGTCTTCTTCTCTGTACCTCTGTTTCACCGTAGGCTTTGCCTGGTTTCTTCAAGAGAGGCACACAGGGGACAGAAATCTGTCAGCGGAGCCCCTACTGAGGAAAGGTCACTGGGTCCTGGGACGCCTCTGAGATGCATTCCTGATCGCCCCTGTTGCCGGAGGAAGGTGTCAGGCAACCGGTGTGCCTGAAAGAGAGCTAGGGCCCTTGGGGAGGGAGCACCCTCCTCAGCCTAGCCCAGGTACTTGAGGGAGGGTGGTGGTTTGGGTGGTGGTGGTCGTCGTCGTGGTGGTGGGGTGTGTGTGTGGAAGAGATGGGTTAGGGGTGCTGGGGAGCGGAAACGGCAGGGAGAAGGGGCTTCCGACACGTTCCTGGAGAGCCCTGGAAGAGGCAGGGGCCCCGCCTAGTGCAGGCCCAGGGCATGGGCCTCCTCTGCCCAAGTCTAAGGGAGGGACCACCCTCAGGGGCCAGTGGATTTTTGGCCACAGACCATCCCTTGGAGCGGGACTCGGGGATCTTCATCGCGCCCCACCTCGCCGCATTTCACTCTGCACCCCTCTCTCACTGGCTGCAATTTCCACTCACCCCGAACCAGATCTGGGTCCACAGACGTCCCCGCTGTATCTATCTGCGCCTCACCACCAGGTCCAGCTGCTGCTGCTGCCGAGAACGCGACATAGGCCCAGATATCTGGGCTGTGGGTAACCTAAGGAAAGAGGGTGCTGGCGCACCCTCCCTACTGTCCCCCAGGTGGTTGCCCCAGAACAATACCCCGGCCCGTCCCTCCAATGGAAACCACCTGCCCCAGCCTTCAGTTGCAGAACCAAACCTCAGAAGGAGAGAACCCAAGAGAAAAATCAACATGTGACTGGAATTGTTGAAACCACCCTCTTGACCTCTCCTGAACCCGAGCCTCATTATAGCTCACTGGGCTCCAGTTAGCCTGATGGGAAACACCTGACCACAGGGAAGGAAGGAAAAGAAGCAGATAGGACCACGGTTCCAGGGAGAATCCCGCCTCTTCCCAGAAAACCAATACCCATGCCTCCGCCTCACGAACGGACCCTACCTTTAAACTTCCTGCCTCGTGAGCCCCCGGAGGAGAAGTTGATTGGTGAGCCAAGCCCTCGACTCGGGCGTGTGCTGTTAGTATCTCAGCCTGCGTTTCCTTGATGGCAGTGGGAATCCAACAGGGAAAGAAACTTCCCCGCTGAGGCAGGGAGCTTCGGTTGGGCTGGGACCTAAGGAGAGGCGTCCATACGACCAATTCGGGAAGGCCGCCTCTCACCGTGGCCGCTCGGCCCTCCTGTCGTCCTTCTGGCTGGTGGAGCTGAAGCCGGTCCTCCAGGCGCGCATGCGCAGGCGACCAGGCCTCGAGGCCTGGCTGCGCCTCGGGCACGGTTGCTAAGCGACTTGTCTCTGAGGGGTGGGCGAGACGTTGGCTGGCTGGCTGGCTGGCGGGCGCAGGCGAGGGCCGTGTCCGGTGCTCTAGGAAGGGCCTGGGGCCTAGGTCTTCCAGTGGTCCAGCAGATCGATAGACGGAAGGAAGGGTGGGCGGATCCACGGCTCGATGGAAGGTTGGAGGAATATACGGACGGACTGTTGGGGCCCCGCAGACTGGAGTGGAGGAAAGCCCTGCCGAGGGGCGGCAAGCGGAGGGGCGGCAAGCGGAGGGGCGGGGAGGGGAGGGGAGAAGGAGGCGGGGAGAGGTTGCGAGCCTAGCGTGGAAGAATGGCGGAAAGAAGGGGTTTTCCACAGTTTCCTGCAAAGCAATGGAAGCGGCAGAGAACCCGCCCTGTGTGACGCCAGGGCACGGGCGGCCTCTGCCCATGTCTAGGGGAGGTACCGCTCTCTCTCCGGGTCGGTGGATTTCTCGGCGACGTGACCGTCCTTTTGAGCGGGGACATGGGGATCTTCATGCCGCTCGCCGCCTCACCAGGCACCAGATTCCAAACCACCCCCCTTTCTCCATACAATGGACTCCATCACCTCCCACCTAGATCCGGATTTGGGTCCACTTGGCGTCTCGCCACCAGTTCCAGCCATCAGTGTGGGGGCAGTGGTTCGAAGATGTCGACACAGACTCTGAGATCCGGGACGTCAGTAACGTGAGGAGAGGAAGGCTGGCGCACCCTCCGTACTTCCCGCCATCTCCCTCTGTTCTCTCTCTCCTTTCCCGTCCCTACCCAGCTCACTCACCGGAGTTGAAGCCAGACCTCCAACTGCGTGAGCGCGCGGGGCACGGGCTGGGGGTGGGGTTGGGGGGGTGGAGTGGGAGGCTGACCTCACAATGACGAGCAGGTTTGCTAAGGGTTGGGTCGGTTAGGCTCTAGGGATCCGGAGCGCCCTTTGTCGCTTGGCAGGTACAGGTGAAAGCTGTGTCCGGTGCTCTCTGAAGGGCCTGTGGCCTGTGACTTCCAGTGGTCCAGTGGATGGATGGATGCATGCACGGAAGGACGGATGGATGGGATGAAAGCAGTGTTCCCATATTGGGGTACAGGGAAGTCATGCTGGCTCTGACATGATTTCTATGCTAACTACAACAGCCTGTTTTGTGGCCTCTTAAACATACATTGTACATGTGCTTTCATCGTTACAGAAAAGCGTGCATTGTCCAGAAATAAAGACGTCCTTTTTCAAGATACAAATAAAATGCCTCCCTTACCTGGACACCAGTGCCACTAGTCGTCCGATGAGAAGGCTCCTTCGGCAGGCGCCAAGGCCATACTGATTCGCGGTCTCTATGTGCTCGTCTGTCTCTTTTGGAAACAAGAAGACAAGGAATGGACCCCTGACACGATAGAGGTTCTCTGCCCTCAGATATAAAACTAGGCTGAAAGTCATGCTTCTCCAGAGCAGTTCCTCCGACCCCTGTGAGAGGCTGTCTCCTGCGCTCGAGTCCTCAGTTTGGCTCCAATATCTCGGGTGGGGGGGGGCGGGGGAGAAGCTGGGGGCTAGTTGTGAAGAACTGTGCGGAGTAGGGCCTTGCATCACATCCCTGCGAGGCACCGGGAGAGGCAGAGGCAGGGACCCCCGTCTCACCCGCCACCCGAAACCAGTGTGGCACCAGGGCATGGGCCTCCTCTGCCCACGTCTAGGGGAGCTACCACTTTCGGGGTCAGTGGATTTTCTGGTGACACGACCACAGTTCACAGTTCGAGCCGGGACTCTGGGATGTTCCTCGCCCCCGCCTCACCAGATGACATCCCACACCCTCCTCCCATTTGACACCATTCCCACCCATGCCATGCCGATCCAGATTTGGATCCACAGAGGTACCCGGCGTGCCTTGGTCTGGCCACCAGCTTCGGCAGCCACTGGCGGAGACGGTGGCACAGACCCAGAGATCTAGGATGTCCAGAACCTGAGCACCGGAGGGCTGGCGCACCCTCCCTACATCCCTCGCTGCCCTCCGTCCTCCTCTCTCCCCTCCCTGGGCTCTGACAGCCAGCCTTCTACTGGTGGAAGCCTGCCGTCCAACCAGGCAAGCGCGGACAATCGCCTTGGTTGCCCCGGGTTTCCCCTTTGTTGCCCTGCCGGGTTACTCAGCAAACGGGGGCGGGGCTCTCCGTGATGCGGGCGCGCCCTCTGGCGGCTGGCCGGGCTAGGGGCAGGCGCCGCCGGCGGCCCCCGTGCCTTTGGAAGCCCGGGCCCCCATTCTCCAGTGCGTCCAGCACATGGATGGAAGCAAGGATAAATGAGCGGATGGAAGGACGCAAGGAAGGAAGGAAGGAAGGAAGGGAGGGAGGAAGGGAGGATGGGAGGGAGGGAGGGAGGAAGAAAGGGAGGGAGGAAGGAAGAAGGAAGGCTACATAAATGGATAGTTGCGGAGTGCAGAGTGGAATAAGGCCAGGCCGGGCCAGGCTGACCAAGCAGGATCAGGAGCCTAGTGGTGGTATCCCTTGCTCAGGTCAATCTTCCGTGTGTGCCTGGGACTGTCCCGGAACGGGGGCTGCCCTGTGAGCTGGACAGGGGACTGACTGTGGGCTTCTGGGGGGCTTTGCTCCCTCGTGGGCTTCAGCGCCTGCAGCCAGAGCAAGAGCCAGAGCCCGAGCCCGAGCCCAGGCCCAAGCAACTGCCGTGCCCGTGGAGGGATGGGGCTTGTCTGAGGAGCCCGGGACTCCCTGCAGTCCCCATTTCCCCCCACTCACCACCACCCCCTCCGTGACAAGGTGGCTCCGCGGCTCTGTCTGGCTGTGTGGCTCAGTGGGATTCTTTTTTCCTTCCTTATCGCTTTTCCTGGCTTTTCTTCAAATGTGCCTGACTTGCCATGCCCTGGGAACAGCACGTGGAAGGAAGCCCCTCTGCATCCTGAGAGGCACCCTTCCACACACAAAAAACACAAGGAATCTCTATGAGGAACTCATGATACACTTGTAGGAAAGATGCCAGAAGTCGTGCTCATGATGCGAATGCCCCAAATCCCGCCCCCACCCGAGCCCCTTTCCCCCAGCGCTCAACTCACCTAACCCGACCACAGCGCCATGATCTGGAAGAGGAAAGTCCCTTGGGCAAGGCATGATCCACTCGACTACAACCTTCTGGAAAATTCACCACCACCGATCCACTTCCAGTTGAGCTGTGTGTTTTGGCCTACCAGCACTTCATTTGCTAGCTTCCAGTCTTCTTGCTGGGATGTAGGGACCCCGGGATGGGATGGCGGGGTGGGGGTGGGGCTATCCTCTGCTGTTGGAAAGTGCTCTCTCTGGGTGTTTGGGGTTTGCTCACCCTGTCTGCAAGCTTCTGAGAGCATGGGCTGGGGCTCAGCACATCTCCTCCTGTGGTCCTGGATAGGAACTTCTTCATCGTGACCCCCTCTGGGGGTTCTCCTTGTGGTCCAAAGCACGGCTTGGGGTCATTATCAGCCCTGAAATCTCCAAACACCGCCTCAGAGGTGCACCGTCTTCCTCCCTCCTTCCTGGCCGCATCCCGATTCCACACCTGTCTGACTTGCTCTTTCTCTTCTCTGTGCTTGTGTGTGCTCTTCCGTCTTTTCCATGATTCTCTCCTCCTCCTCCTCTGCAGTACACGCGTTCCATGGCACTGGGTTCGCTTTTCCTTCTTAAACCCCTTTTGGCTCCGATCAGTGCTTCTGTTCTTGGGAAGTCTTGGCCATCCCCTATTTCCATTGCTTTGCTTTGTTCTGTTTCTCACCTCATCAAGGACATTCCATTCCATTCCCGGTCCAGACTGGGCATTTCCCTTCTGCGTCTTTCACCTAGGATGGAATGTCTGTTCCTATTTCTTTCAGCATGATCTGCATCCCAGGAAATGCACCACACTCCCCTTTGTTTTCTGATGAGTTTTGGCAGACTTGCCTGGAACTGGGTTGCTGCCACCACCAGAACCTTGAGCGCTGGAGGGCGCGGAACGAGAAAGCCTTTGAAAAAACGGAGAACGAAAATCACTGGGGCCTGGAAAAAATGGCTGTTGTTCCATTGTGGTTCTTTGGAGAAGAGCTAGAGCCCTGTCGTGATGATCACCACGATGGGGGTGGCAATGGACTGACACGGAGATTTGCAGTGAGTGCCCGCCTCCCTCCCTCACCCCACCCATGCCCACCGGGGTATGTGCCTGCCTTGGGACTCAAACACAGCTGCCGTCAAGGTCCAGACCCCAGATACCCCACCCCCAAGTTCTCCCGACCCTTTGCCCTAAGACACACACCGACACACAGACACAGAGACAGACAGACAGACACAGACACACACACAGACACACACACACACACACACACACACACACACACACTCACTCACTCACTCTCTCTCTCTCTCTCTCTCTCTCACACACGGCGCCTTGCCCAGAATCGTACTCGGACAGGCATACCTGCCAACACACCTGGCTCTTACTACACTGTTGGAAGCCTGTCTTTTCTAGCTTCTCTAACATCTGCTAGGTGCCACAAGTGTGGTCTCAAAAGTTCCCCTCTTGCACCTCTGTAGTCATTCTGGACCCCAACCAAGCCTTGCTTCACAAGCACCCTTACTTTGGAGCAGTTCCAATCTGAATTCTTGACACACAACTCATGGAACTAACTATGGCCTGGGAGGTTTTGCCTTCAGAACCTTCCCCCGTTTTGTAGTGCAGCAGAACATCATTCAGGTGCCTCTTGAATCTGCGTCTCCCAGGCTAGGCTGCGGTCCTAAGAAGCCCCAGTGGAATGCCTCTGCCTCAATCGGGTCTTCTTCTCTGTACCTCTGTTTCACCGTAGGCTTTGCCTGGTTTCTTCAAGAGAGGCACACAGGGGACAGAAATCTGTCAGCGGAGCCCCTACTGAGGAAAGGTCACTGGGTCCTGGGACGCCTCTGAGATGCATTCCTGATCGCCCCTGTTGCCGGAGGAAGGTGTCAGGCAACCGGTGTGCCTGAAAGAGAGCTAGGGCCCTTGGGGAGGGAGCACCCTCCTCAGCCTAGCCCAGGTACTTGAGGGAGGGTGGCGGTTTGGGTGGTGGTGGTCGTCGTCGTGGTGGTGGGGTGTGTGTGTGGAAGAGATGGGTTAGGGGTGCTGGGGAGCGGAAACGGCAGGGAGAAGGGGCTTCCGACACGTTCCTGGAGAGCCCTGGAAGAGGCAGGGGCCCCGCCTAGTGCAGGCCCAGGGCATGGGCCTCCTCTGCCCAAGTCTAAGGGAGGGACCACCCTCAGGGGCCAGTGGATTTTTGGCCACAGACCATCCCTTGGAGCGGGACTCGGGGATCTTCATCGCGCCCCACCTCGCCGCATTTCACTCTGCACCCCTCTCTCACTGGCTGCAATTTCCACTCACCCCGAACCAGATCTGGGTCCACAGACGTCCCCGCTGTATCTATCTGCGCCTCACCACCAGGTCCAGCTGCTGCTGCTGCCGAGAACGCGACATAGGCCCAGATATCTGGGCTGTGGGTAACCTAAGGAAAGAGGGTGCTGGCGCACCCTCCCTACTGTCCCCCAGGTGGTTGCCCCAGAACAATACCCCGGCCCGTCCCTCCAATGGAAACCACCTGCCCCAGCCTTCAGTTGCAGAACCAAACCTCAGAGAAGGAGAGAACCCAAGAGAAAAATCAACATGTGACTGGAATTGTTGAAACCACCCTCTTGACCTCTCCTGAACCCGAGCCTCATTATAGCTCACTGGGCTCCAGTTAGCCTGATGGGAAACACCTGACCACAGGGAAGGAAGGAAAAGAAGCAGATAGGACCACGGTTCCAGGGAGAATCCCGCCTCTTCCCAGAAAACCAATACCCATGCCTCCGCCTCACGAACGGACCCTACCTTTAAACTTCCTGCCTCGTGAGCCCCCGGAGGAGAAGTTGATTGGTGAGCCAAGCCCTCGACTCGGGCGTGTGCTGTTAGTATCTCAGCCTGCGTTTCCTTGATGGCAGTGGGAATCCAACAGGGAAAGAAACTTCCCGCTGAGGCAGGGAGCTTCGGTTGGGCTGGGACCTAAGGAGAGGCGTCCATACGACCAATTCGGGAAGGCCGCCTCTCACCGTGGCCGCTCGGCCCTCCTGTCGTCCTTCTGGCTGGTGGAGCTGAAGCCGGTCCTCCAGGCGCGCATGCGCAGGCGACCAGGCCTCGAGGCCTGGCTGCGCCTCGGGCACGGTTGCTAAGCGACTTGTCTCTGAGGGGTGGGCGAGACGTTGGCTGGCTGGCTGGCTGGCGGGCGCAGGCGCGGGCCGTGTCCGGTGCTCTAGGAAGGGCCTGGGGCCTAGGTCTTCCAGTGGTCCAGCAGATCGATAGACGGAAGGAAGGGTGGGCGGATCCACGGCTCGATGGAAGGTTGGAGGAATATACGGACGGACTGTTGGGGCCCCGCAGACTGGAGTGGAGGAAAGCCCTGCCGAGGGGCGGCAAGCGGAGGGGCGGCAAGCGGAGGGGCGGGGAGGGGAGGGGCGGGGAGGGGAGAAGGAGGCGGGGAGAGGTTGCGAGCCTAGCGTGGAAGAATGGCGGAAAGAAGGGGTTTTCCACAGTTTCCTGCAAAGCAATGGAAGCGGCAGAGAACCCGCCCTGTGTGACGCCAGGGCACGGGCGGCCTCTGCCCATGTCTAGGGGAGGTACCGCTCTCTCTCCGGGTCGGTGGATTTCTCGGCGACGTGACCGTCCTTTTGAGCGGGGACATGGGGATCTTCATGCCGCTCGCCGCCTCACCAGGCACCAGATTCCAAACCACCCCCCTTTCTCCATACAATGGACTCCATCACCTCCCACCTAGATCCGGATTTGGGTCCACTTGGCGTCTCGCCACCAGTTCCAGCCATCAGTGTGGGGGCAGTGGTTCGAAGATGTCGACACAGACTCTGAGATCCGGGACGTCAGTAACGTGAGGAGAGGAAGGCTGGCGCACCCTCCGTACTTCCCGCCATCTCCCTCTGTTCTCTCTCTCCTTTCCCGTCCCTACCCAGCTCACTCACCGGAGTTGAAGCCAGACCTCCAACTGCGTGAGCGCGCGGGGCACGGGCTGGGGGTGGGGTTGGGGGGGTGGAGTGGGAGGCTGACCTCACAATGACGAGCAGGTTTGCTAAGGGTTGGGTCTGTTAGGCTCTAGGGATCCGGAGCGCCCTTTGTCGCTTGGCAGGTACAGGTGAAAGCTGTGTCTGGTGCTCTCTGAAGGGCCTGTGGCCTGTGACTTCCAGTGGTCCAGTGGATGGATGGATGCATGCACGGAAGGACGGATGGATGGGATGAAAGCAGTGTTCCCATATTGGGGTACAGGGAAGTCATGCTGGCTCTGACATGATTTCTATGCTAACTACAACAGCCTGTTTTGTGGCCTCTTAAACATACATTGTACATGTGCTTTCATCGTTACAGAAAAGCGTGCATTGTCCAGAAATAAAGACGTCCTTTTTCAAGATACAAATAAAATGCCTCCCTTACCTGGACACCAGTGCCACTAGTCGTCCGATGAGAAGGCTCCTTCGGCAGGCGCCAAGGCCATACTGATTCGCGGTCTCTATGTGCTCGTCTGTCTCTTTTGGAAACAAGAAGACAAGGAATGGACCCCTGACACGATAGAGGTTCTCTGCCCTCAGATATAAAACTAGGCTGAAAGTCATGCTTCTCCAGAGCAGTTCCTCCGACCCCTGTGAGAGGCTGTCTCCTGCGCTCGAGTCCTCAGTTTGGCTCCAATATCTCGGGTGGGGGGGGGCGGGGGAGAAGCTGGGGGCTAGTTGTGAAGAACTGTGCGGAGTAGGGCCTTGCATCACATCCCTGCGAGGCACCGGGAGAGGCAGAGGCAGGGACCCCCGTCTCACCCGCCACCCGAAACCAGTGTGGCACCAGGGCATGGGCCTCCTCTGCCCACGTCTAGGGGAGCTACCACTTTCGGGGTCAGTGGATTTTCTGGTGACACGACCACAGTTCACAGTTCGAGCCGGGACTCTGGGATGTTCCTCGCCCCCGCCTCACCAGATGACATCCCACACCCTCCTCCCATTTGACACCATTCCCACCCATGCCATGCCGATCCAGATTTGGATCCACAGAGGTACCCGGCGTGCCTTGGTCTGGCCACCAGCTTCGGCAGCCACTGGCGGAGACGGTGGCACAGACCCAGAGATCTAGGATGTCCAGAACCTGAGCACCGGAGGGCTGGCGCACCCTCCCTACATCCCTCGCTGCCCTCCGTCCTCCTCTCTCCCCTCCCTGGGCTCTGACAGCCAGCCTTCTACTGGTGGAAGCCTGCCGTCCAACCAGGCAAGCGCGGACAATCGCCTTGGTTACCCCGGGTTTCCCCTTTGTTGCCCTGCCGGGTTACTCAGCAAACGGGGGCGGGGCTCTCCGTGATGCGGGCGCGCCCTCTGGCGGCTGGCCGGGCTAGGGGCAGGCGCCGCCGGCGGCCCCCGTGCCTTTGGAAGCCCGGGCCCCCATTCTCCAGTGCGTCCAGCACATGGATGGAAGCAAGGATAAATGAGCGGATGGAAGGACGCAAGGAAGGAAGGAAGGAAGGAAGGGAGGGAGGAAGGGAGGATGGGAGGGAGGGAGGGAGGAAGAAAGGGAGGGAGGAAGGAAGAAGGAAGGCTACATAAATGGATAGTTGCGGAGTGCAGAGTGGAATAAGGCCAGGCCGGGCCAGGCTGACCAAGCAGGATCAGGAGCCTAGTGGTGGTATCCCTTGCTCAGGTCAATCTTCCGTGTGTGCCTGGGACTGTCCCGGAACGGGGGCTGCCCTGTGAGCTGGACAGGGGACTGACTGTGGGCTTCTGGGGGGCTTTGCTCCCTCGTGGGCTTCAGCGCCTGCAGCCAGAGCAAGAGCCAGAGCCCGAGCCCGAGCCCAGGCCCAAGCAACTGCCGTGCCCGTGGAGGGATGGGGCTTGTCTGAGGAGCCCGGGACTCCCTGCAGTCCCCATTTCCCCCCACTCACCACCACCCCCTCCGTGACAAGGTGGCTCCGCGGCTCTGTCTGGCTGTGTGGCTCAGTGGGATTCTTTTTTCCTTCCTTATCGCTTTTCCTGGCTTTTCTTCAAATGTGCCTGACTTGCCATGCCCTGGGAACAGCACGTGGAAGGAAGCCCCTCTGCATCCTGAGAGGCACCCTTCCACACACAAAAAACACAAGGAATCTCTATGAGGAACTCATGATACACTTGTAGGAAAGATGCCAGAAGTCGTGCTCATGATGCGAATGCCCCAAATCCCGCCCCCACCCGAGCCCCTTTCCCCCAGCGCTCAACTCACCTAACCCGACCACAGCGCCATGATCTGGAAGAGGAAAGTCCCTTGGGCAAGGCATGATCCACTCGACTACAACCTTCTGGAAAATTCACCACCACCGATCCACTTCCAGTTGAGCTGTGTGTTTTGGCCTACCAGCACTTCATTTGCTAGCTTCCAGTCTTCTTGCTGGGATGTAGGGACCCCGGGATGGGATGGCGGGGTGGGGGTGGGGCTATCCTCTGCTGTTGGAAAGTGCTCTCTCTGGGTGTTTGGGGTTTGCTCACCCTGTCTGCAAGCTTCTGAGAGCATGGGCTGGGGCTCAGCACATCTCCTCCTGTGGTCCTGGATAGGAACTTCTTCATCGTGACCCCCTCTGGGGGTTCTCCTTGTGGTCCAAAGCACGGCTTGGGGTCATTATCAGCCCTGAAATCTCCAAACACCGCCTCAGAGGTGCACCGTCTTCCTCCCTCCTTCCTGGCCGCATCCCGATTCCACACCTGTCTGACTTGCTCTTTCTCTTCTCTGTGCTTGTGTGTGCTCTTCCGTCTTTTCCATGATTCTCTCCTCCTCCTCCTCTGCAGTACACGCGTTCCATGGCACTGGGTTCGCTTTTCCTTCTTAAACCCCTTTTGGCTCCGATCAGTGCTTCTGTTCTTGGGAAGTCTTGGCCATCCCCTATTTCCATTGCTTTGCTTTGTTCTGTTTCTCACCTCATCAAGGACATTCCATTCCATTCCCGGTCCAGACTGGGCATTTCCCTTCTGCGTCTTTCACCTAGGATGGAATGTCTGTTCCTATTTCTTTCAGCATGATCTGCATCCCAGGAAATGCACCACACTCCCCTTTGTTTTCTGATGAGTTTTGGCAGACTTGCCTGGAACTGGGTTGCTGCCACCACCAGAACCTTGAGCGCTGGAGGGCGCGGAACGAGAAAGCCTTTGAAAAAACGGAGAACGAAAATCACTGGGGCCTGGAAAAAATGGCTGTTGTTCCATTGTGGTTCTTTGGAGAAGAGCTAGAGCCCTGTCGTGATGATCACCACGATGGGGGTGGCAATGGACTGACACGGAGATTTGCAGTGAGTGCCCGCCTCCCTCCCTCACCCCACCCATGCCCACCGGGGTATGTGCCTGCCTTGGGACTCAAACACAGCTGCCGTCAAGGTCCAGACCCCAGATACCCCACCCCCAAGTTCTCCCGACCCTTTGCCCTAAGACACACACCGACACACAGACACAGAGACAGACAGACAGACACAGACACACACACAGACACACACACACACACACACACACACACTCACTCACTCACTCACTCACTCACTCACTCTCTCTCTCTCTCTCTCTCACACACGGCGCCTTGCCCAGAATCGTACTCGGACAGGCATACCTGCCAACACACCTGGCTCTTACTACACTGTTGGAAGCCTGTCTTTTCTAGCTTCTCTAACATCTGCTAGGTGCCACAAGTGTGGTCTCAAAAGTTCCCCTCTTGCACCTCTGTAGTCATTCTGGACCCCAACCAAGCCTTGCTTCACAAGCACCCTTACTTTGGAGCAGTTCCAATCTGAATTCTTGACACACAACTCATGGAACTAACTATGGCCTGGGAGGTTTTGCCTTCAGAACCTTCCCCCGTTTTGTAGTGCAGCAGAACATCATTCAGGTGCCTCTTGAATCTGCGTCTCCCAGGCTAGGCTGCGGTCCTAAGAAGCCCCAGTGGAATGCCTCTGCCTCAATCGGGTCTTCTTCTCTGTACCTCTGTTTCACCGTAGGCTTTGCCTGGTTTCTTCAAGAGAGGCACACAGGGGACAGAAATCTGTCAGCGGAGCCCCTACTGAGGAAAGGTCACTGGGTCCTGGGACGCCTCTGAGATGCATTCCTGATCGCCCCTGTTGCCGGAGGAAGGTGTCAGGCAACCGGTGTGCCTGAAAGAGAGCTAGGGCCCTTGGGGAGGGAGCACCCTCCTCAGCCTAGCCCAGGTACTTGAGGGAGGGTGGTGGTTTGGGTGGTGGTGGTCGTCGTCGTGGTGGTGGGGTGTGTGTGTGGAAGAGATGGGTTAGGGGTGCTGGGGAGCGGAAACGGCAGGGAGAAGGGGCTTCCGACACGTTCCTGGAGAGCCCTGGAAGAGGCAGGGGCCCCGCCTAGTGCAGGCCCAGGGCATGGGCCTCCTCTGCCCAAGTCTAAGGGAGGGACCACCCTCAGGGGCCAGTGGATTTTTGGCCACAGACCATCCCTTGGAGCGGGACTCGGGGATCTTCATCGCGCCCCACCTCGCCGCATTTCACTCTGCACCCCTCTCTCACTGGCTGCAATTTCCACTCACCCCGAACCAGATCTGGGTCCACAGACGTCCCCGCTGTATCTATCTGCGCCTCACCACCAGGTCCAGCTGCTGCTGCTGCCGAGAACGCGACATAGGCCCAGATATCTGGGCTGTGGGTAACCTAAGGAAAGAGGGTGCTGGCGCACCCTCCCTACTGTCCCCCAGGTGGTTGCCCCAGAACAATACCCCGGCCCGTCCCTCCAATGGAAACCACCTGCCCCAGCCTTCAGTTGCAGAACCAAACCTCAGAAGGAGAGAACCCAAGAGAAAAATCAACATGTGACTGGAATTGTTGAAACCACCCTCTTGACCTCTCCTGAACCCGAGCCTCATTATAGCTCACTGGGCTCCAGTTAGCCTGATGGGAAACACCTGACCACAGGGAAGGAAGGAAAAGAAGCAGATAGGACCACGGTTCCAGGGAGAATCCCGCCTCTTCCCAGAAAACCAATACCCATGCCTCCGCCTCACGAACGGACCCTACCTTTAAACTTCCTGCCTCGTGAGCCCCCGGAGGAGAAGTTGATTGGTGAGCCAAGCCCTCGACTCGGGCGTGTGCTGTTAGTATCTCAGCCTGCGTTTCCTTGATGGCAGTGGGAATCCAACAGGGAAAGAAACTTCCCCGCTGAGGCAGGGAGCTTCGGTTGGGCTGGGACCTAAGGAGAGGCGTCCATACGACCAATTCGGGAAGGCCGCCTCTCACCGTGGCCGCTCGGCCCTCCTGTCGTCCTTCTGGCTGGTGGAGCTGAAGCCGGTCCTCCAGGCGCGCATGCGCAGGCGACCAGGCCTCGAGGCCTGGCTGCGCCTCGGGCACGGTTGCTAAGCGACTTGTCTCTGAGGGGTGGGCGAGACGTTGGCTGGCTGGCTGGCGGGCGGGCGCAGGCGCGGGCCGTGTCCGGTGCTCTAGGAAGGGCCTGGGGCCTAGGTCTTCCAGTGGTCCAGCAGATCGATAGACGGAAGGAAGGGTGGGCGGATCCACGGCTCGATGGAAGGTTGGAGGAATATACGGACGGACTGTTGGGGCCCCGCAGACTGGAGTGGAGGAAAGCCCTGCCGAGGGGCGGCAAGCGGAGGGGCGGCAAGCGGAGGGGCGGGGAGGGGAGGGGCGGGGAGGGGAGAAGGAGGCGGGGAGAGGTTGCGAGCCTAGCGTGGAAGAATGGCGGAAAGAAGGGGTTTTCCACAGTTTCCTGCAAAGCAATGGAAGCGGCAGAGAACCCGCCCTGTGTGACGCCAGGGCACGGGCGGCCTCTGCCCATGTCTAGGGGAGGTACCGCTCTCTCTCCGGGTCGGTGGATTTCTCGGCGACGTGACCGTCCTTTTGAGCGGGGACATGGGGATCTTCATGCCGCTCGCCGCCTCACCAGGCACCAGATTCCAAACCACCCCCCTTTCTCCATACAATGGACTCCATCACCTCCCACCTAGATCCGGATTTGGGTCCACTTGGCGTCTCGCCACCAGTTCCAGCCATCAGTGTGGGGGCAGTGGTTCGAAGATGTCGACACAGACTCTGAGATCCGGGACGTCAGTAACGTGAGGAGAGGAAGGCTGGCGCACCCTCCGTACTTCCCGCCATCTCCCTCTGTTCTCTCTCTCCTTTCCCGTCCCTACCCAGCTCACTCACCGGAGTTGAAGCCAGACCTCCAACTGCGTGAGCGCGCGGGGCACGGGCTGGGGGTGGGGTTGGGGGGGTGGAGTGGGAGGCTGACCTCACAATGACGAGCAGGTTTGCTAAGGGTTGGGTCTGTTAGGCTCTAGGGATCCGGAGCGCCCTTTGTCGCTTGGCAGGTACAGGTGAAAGCTGTGTCTGGTGCTCTCTGAAGGGCCTGTGGCCTGTGACTTCCAGTGGTCCAGTGGATGGATGGATGCATGCACGGAAGGACGGATGGATGGGATGAAAGCAGTGTTCCCATATTGGGGTACAGGGAAGTCATGCTGGCTCTGACATGATTTCTATGCTAACTACAACAGCCTGTTTTGTGGCCTCTTAAACATACATTGTACATGTGCTTTCATCGTTACAGAAAAGCGTGCATTGTCCAGAAATAAAGACGTCCTTTTTCAAGATACAAATAAAATGCCTCCCTTACCTGGACACCAGTGCCACTAGTCGTCCGATGAGAAGGCTCCTTCGGCAGGCGCCAAGGCCATACTGATTCGCGGTCTCTATGTGCTCGTCTGTCTCTTTTGGAAACAAGAAGACAAGGAATGGACCCCTGACACGATAGAGGTTCTCTGCCCTCAGATATAAAACTAGGCTGAAAGTCATGCTTCTCCAGAGCAGTTCCTCCGACCCCTGTGAGAGGCTGTCTCCTGCGCTCGAGTCCTCAGTTTGGCTCCAATATCTCGGGTGGGGGGGGGCGGGGGAGAAGCTGGGGGCTAGTTGTGAAGAACTGTGCGGAGTAGGGCCTTGCATCACATCCCTGCGAGGCACCGGGAGAGGCAGAGGCAGGGACCCCCGTCTCACCCGCCACCCGAAACCAGTGTGGCACCAGGGCATGGGCCTCCTCTGCCCACGTCTAGGGGAGCTACCACTTTCGGGGTCAGTGGATTTTCTGGTGACACGACCACAGTTCACAGTTCGAGCCGGGACTCTGGGATGTTCCTCGCCCCCGCCTCACCAGATGACATCCCACACCCTCCTCCCATTTGACACCATTCCCACCCATGCCATGCCGATCCAGATTTGGATCCACAGAGGTACCCGGCGTGCCTTGGTCTGGCCACCAGCTTCGGCAGCCACTGGCGGAGACGGTGGCACAGACCCAGAGATCTAGGATGTCCAGAACCTGAGCACCGGAGGGCTGGCGCACCCTCCCTACATCCCTCGCTGCCCTCCGTCCTCCTCTCTCCCCTCCCTGGGCTCTGACAGCCAGCCTTCTACTGGTGGAAGCCTGCCGTCCAACCAGGCAAGCGCGGACAATCGCCTTGGTTACCCCGGGTTTCCCCTTTGTTGCCCTGCCGGGTTACTCAGCAAACGGGGGCGGGGCTCTCCGTGATGCGGGCGCGCCCTCTGGCGGCTGGCCGGGCTAGGGGCAGGCGCCGCCGGCGGCCCCCGTGCCTTTGGAAGCCCGGGCCCCCATTCTCCAGTGCGTCCAGCACATGGATGGAAGCAAGGATAAATGAGCGGATGGAAGGACGCAAGGAAGGAAGGAAGGAAGGAAGGGAGGGAGGAAGGGAGGATGGGAGGGAGGGAGGGAGGAAGAAAGGGAGGGAGGAAGGAAGAAGGAAGGCTACATAAATGGATAGTTGCGGAGTGCAGAGTGGAATAAGGCCAGGCCGGGCCAGGCTGACCAAGCAGGATCAGGAGCCTAGTGGTGGTATCCCTTGCTCAGGTCAATCTTCCGTGTGTGCCTGGGACTGTCCCGGAACGGGGGCTGCCCTGTGAGCTGGACAGGGGACTGACTGTGGGCTTCTGGGGGGCTTTGCTCCCTCGTGGGCTTCAGCGCCTGCAGCCAGAGCAAGAGCCAGAGCCCGAGCCCGAGCCCAGGCCCAAGCAACTGCCGTGCCCGTGGAGGGATGGGGCTTGTCTGAGGAGCCCGGGACTCCCTGCAGTCCCCATTTCCCCCCACTCACCACCACCCCCTCCGTGACAAGGTGGCTCCGCGGCTCTGTCTGGCTGTGTGGCTCAGTGGGATTCTTTTTTCCTTCCTTATCGCTTTTCCTGGCTTTTCTTCAAATGTGCCTGACTTGCCATGCCCTGGGAACAGCACGTGGAAGGAAGCCCCTCTGCATCCTGAGAGGCACCCTTCCACACACAAAAAACACAAGGAATCTCTATGAGGAACTCATGATACACTTGTAGGAAAGATGCCAGAAGTCGTGCTCATGATGCGAATGCCCCAAATCCCGCCCCCACCCGAGCCCCTTTCCCCCAGCGCTCAACTCACCTAACCCGACCACAGCGCCATGATCTGGAAGAGGAAAGTCCCTTGGGCAAGGCATGATCCACTCGACTACAACCTTCTGGAAAATTCACCACCACCGATCCACTTCCAGTTGAGCTGTGTGTTTTGGCCTACCAGCACTTCATTTGCTAGCTTCCAGTCTTCTTGCTGGGATGTAGGGACCCCGGGATGGGATGGCGGGGTGGGGGTGGGGCTATCCTCTGCTGTTGGAAAGTGCTCTCTCTGGGTGTTTGGGGTTTGCTCACCCTGTCTGCAAGCTTCTGAGAGCATGGGCTGGGGCTCAGCACATCTCCTCCTGTGGTCCTGGATAGGAACTTCTTCATCGTGACCCCCTCTGGGGGTTCTCCTTGTGGTCCAAAGCACGGCTTGGGGTCATTATCAGCCCTGAAATCTCCAAACACCGCCTCAGAGGTGCACCGTCTTCCTCCCTCCTTCCTGGCCGCATCCCGATTCCACACCTGTCTGACTTGCTCTTTCTCTTCTCTGTGCTTGTGTGTGCTCTTCCGTCTTTTCCATGATTCTCTCCTCCTCCTCCTCTGCAGTACACGCGTTCCATGGCACTGGGTTCGCTTTTCCTTCTTAAACCCCTTTTGGCTCCGATCAGTGCTTCTGTTCTTGGGAAGTCTTGGCCATCCCCTATTTCCATTGCTTTGCTTTGTTCTGTTTCTCACCTCATCAAGGACATTCCATTCCATTCCCGGTCCAGACTGGGCATTTCCCTTCTGCGTCTTTCACCTAGGATGGAATGTCTGTTCCTATTTCTTTCAGCATGATCTGCATCCCAGGAAATGCACCACACTCCCCTTTGTTTTCTGATGAGTTTTGGCAGACTTGCCTGGAACTGGGTTGCTGCCACCACCAGAACCTTGAGCGCTGGAGGGCGCGGAACGAGAAAGCCTTTGAAAAAACGGAGAACGAAAATCACTGGGGCCTGGAAAAAATGGCTGTTGTTCCATTGTGGTTCTTTGGAGAAGAGCTAGAGCCCTGTCGTGATGATCACCACGATGGGGGTGGCAATGGACTGACACGGAGATTTGCAGTGAGTGCCCGCCTCCCTCCCTCACCCCACCCATGCCCACCGGGGTATGTGCCTGCCTTGGGACTCAAACACAGCTGCCGTCAAGGTCCAGACCCCAGATACCCCACCCCCAAGTTCTCCCGACCCTTTGCCCTAAGACACACACCGACACACAGACACAGAGACAGACAGACAGACACAGACACACACACAGACACACACACACACACACACACACACACACACACACACACACTCACTCACTCACTCACTCACTCACTCTCTCTCTCTCTCTCTCTCACACACGGCGCCTTGCCCAGAATCGTACTCGGACAGGCATACCTGCCAACACACCTGGCTCTTACTACACTGTTGGAAGCCTGTCTTTTCTAGCTTCTCTAACATCTGCTAGGTGCCACAAGTGTGGTCTCAAAAGTTCCCCTCTTGCACCTCTGTAGTCATTCTGGACCCCAACCAAGCCTTGCTTCACAAGCACCCTTACTTTGGAGCAGTTCCAATCTGAATTCTTGACACACAACTCATGGAACTAACTATGGCCTGGGAGGTTTTGCCTTCAGAACCTTCCCCCGTTTTGTAGTGCAGCAGAACATCATTCAGGTGCCTCTTGAATCTGCGTCTCCCAGGCTAGGCTGCGGTCCTAAGAAGCCCCAGTGGAATGCCTCTGCCTCAATCGGGTCTTCTTCTCTGTACCTCTGTTTCACCGTAGGCTTTGCCTGGTTTCTTCAAGAGAGGCACACAGGGGACAGAAATCTGTCAGCGGAGCCCCTACTGAGGAAAGGTCACTGGGTCCTGGGACGCCTCTGAGATGCATTCCTGATCGCCCCTGTTGCCGGAGGAAGGTGTCAGGCAACCGGTGTGCCTGAAAGAGAGCTAGGGCCCTTGGGGAGGGAGCACCCTCCTCAGCCTAGCCCAGGTACTTGAGGGAGGGTGGTGGTTTGGGTGGTGGTGGTCGTCGTCGTGGTGGTGGGGTGTGTGTGTGGAAGAGATGGGTTAGGGGTGCTGGGGAGCGGAAACGGCAGGGAGAAGGGGCTTCCGACACGTTCCTGGAGAGCCCTGGAAGAGGCAGGGGCCCCGCCTAGTGCAGGCCCAGGGCATGGGCCTCCTCTGCCCAAGTCTAAGGGAGGGACCACCCTCAGGGGCCAGTGGATTTTTGGCCACAGACCATCCCTTGGAGCGGGACTCGGGGATCTTCATCGCGCCCCACCTCGCCGCATTTCACTCTGCACCCCTCTCTCACTGGCTGCAATTTCCACTCACCCCGAACCAGATCTGGGTCCACAGACGTCCCCGCTGTATCTATCTGCGCCTCACCACCAGGTCCAGCTGCTGCTGCTGCCGAGAACGCGACATAGGCCCAGATATCTGGGCTGTGGGTAACCTAAGGAAAGAGGGTGCTGGCGCACCCTCCCTACTGTCCCCCAGGTGGTTGCCCCAGAACAATACCCCGGCCCGTCCCTCCAATGGAAACCACCTGCCCCAGCCTTCAGTTGCAGAACCAAACCTCAGAAGGAGAGAACCCAAGAGAAAAATCAACATGTGACTGGAATTGTTGAAACCACCCTCTTGACCTCTCCTGAACCCGAGCCTCATTATAGCTCACTGGGCTCCAGTTAGCCTGATGGGAAACACCTGACCACAGGGAAGGAAGGAAAAGAAGCAGATAGGACCACGGTTCCAGGGAGAATCCCGCCTCTTCCCAGAAAACCAATACCCATGCCTCCGCCTCACGAACGGACCCTACCTTTAAACTTCCTGCCTCGTGAGCCCCCGGAGGAGAAGTTGATTGGTGAGCCAAGCCCTCGACTCGGGCGTGTGCTGTTAGTATCTCAGCCTGCGTTTCCTTGATGGCAGTGGGAATCCAACAGGGAAAGAAACTTCCCCGCTGAGGCAGGGAGCTTCGGTTGGGCTGGGACCTAAGGAGAGGCGTCCATACGACCAATTCGGGAAGGCCGCCTCTCACCGTGGCCGCTCGGCCCTCCTGTCGTCCTTCTGGCCGGTGGAGCTGAAGCCGGTCCTCCAGGCGCGCATGCGCAGGCGACCAGGCCTCGAGGCCTGGCTGCGCCTCGGGCACGGTTGCTAAGCGACTTGTCTCTGAGGGGTGGGCGAGACGTTGGCTGGCTGGCTGGCTGGCGGGCGCAGGCGCGGGCCGTGTCCGGTGCTCTAGGAAGGGCCTGGGGCCTAGGTCTTCCAGTGGTCCAGCAGATCGATAGACGGAAGGAAGGGTGGGCGGATCCACGGCTCGATGGAAGGTTGGAGGAATATACGGACGGACTGTTGGGGCCCCGCAGACTGGAGTGGAGGAAAGCCCTGCCGAGGGGCGGCAAGCGGAGGGGCGGCAAGCGGAGGGGCGGGGAGGGGAGGGGCGGGGAGGGGAGAAGGAGGCGGGGAGAGGTTGCGAGCCTAGCGTGGAAGAATGGCGGAAAGAAGGGGTTTTCCACAGTTTCCTGCAAAGCAATGGAAGCGGCAGAGAACCCGCCCTGTGTGACGCCAGGGCACGGGCGGCCTCTGCCCATGTCTAGGGGAGGTACCGCTCTCTCTCCGGGTCGGTGGATTTCTCGGCGACGTGACCGTCCTTTTGAGCGGGGACATGGGGATCTTCATGCCGCTCGCCACCTCACCAGGCACCAGATTCCAAACCACCCCCCTTTCTCCATACAATGGACTCCATCACCTCCCACCTAGATCCGGATTTGGGTCCACTTGGCGTCTCGCCACCAGTTCCAGCCATCAGTGTGGGGGCAGTGGTTCGAAGATGTCGACACAGACTCTGAGATCCGGGACGTCAGTAACGTGAGGAGAGGAAGGCTGGCGCACCCTCCGTACTTCCCGCCATCTCCCTCTGTTCTCTCTCTCCTTTCCCGTCCCTACCCAGCTCACTCACCGGAGTTGAAGCCAGACCTCCAACTGCGTGAGCGCGCGGGGCACGGGCTGGGGGTGGGGTTGGGGGGGTGGAGTGGGAGGCTGACCTCACAATGACGAGCAGGTTTGCTAAGGGTTGGGTCTGTTAGGCTCTAGGGATCCGGAGCGCCCTTTGTCGCTTGGCAGGTACAGGTGAAAGCTGTGTCTGGTGCTCTCTGAAGGGCCTGTGGCCTGTGACTTCCAGTGGTCCAGTGGATGGATGGATGCATGCACGGAAGGACGGATGGATGGGATGAAAGCAGTGTTCCCATATTGGGGTACAGGGAAGTCATGCTGGCTCTGACATGATTTCTATGCTAACTACAACAGCCTGTTTTGTGGCCTCTTAAACATACATTGTACATGTGCTTTCATCGTTACAGAAAAGCGTGCATTGTCCAGAAATAAAGACGTCCTTTTTCAAGATACAAATAAAATGCCTCCCTTACCTGGACACCAGTGCCACTAGTCGTCCGATGAGAAGGCTCCTTCGGCAGGCGCCAAGGCCATACTGATTCGCGGTCTCTATGTGCTCGTCTGTCTCTTTTGGAAACAAGAAGACAAGGAATGGACCCCTGACACGATAGAGGTTCTCTGCCCTCAGATATAAAACTAGGCTGAAAGTCATGCTTCTCCAGAGCAGTTCCTCCGACCCCTGTGAGAGGCTGTCTCCTGCGCTCGAGTCCTCAGTTTGGCTCCAATATCTCGGGTGGGGGGGGGGCGGGGGAGAAGCTGGGGGCTAGTTGTGAAGAACTGTGCGGAGTAGGGCCTTGCATCACATCCCTGCGAGGCACCGGGAGAGGCAGAGGCAGGGACCCCCGTCTCACCCGCCACCCGAAACCAGTGTGGCACCAGGGCATGGGCCTCCTCTGCCCACGTCTAGGGGAGCTACCACTTTCGGGGTCAGTGGATTTTCTGGTGACACGACCACAGTTCACAGTTCGAGCCGGGACTCTGGGATGTTCCTCGCCCCCGCCTCACCAGATGACATCCCACACCCTCCTCCCATTTGACACCATTCCCACCCATGCCATGCCGATCCAGATTTGGATCCACAGAGGTACCCGGCGTGCCTTGGTCTGGCCACCAGCTTCGGCAGCCACTGGCGGAGACGGTGGCACAGACCCAGAGATCTAGGATGTCCAGAACCTGAGCACCGGAGGGCTGGCGCACCCTCCCTACATCCCTCGCTGCCC
Organism: Eschrichtius robustus; assembly: GCF_028021215.1. Taxonomy (NCBI): domain Eukaryota; kingdom Metazoa; phylum Chordata; class Mammalia; order Artiodactyla; family Eschrichtiidae; genus Eschrichtius; species Eschrichtius robustus. The sequence goes on from NW_027175652.1 coordinate 52,735, forward strand.
TCCGTCCTCCTCTCTCCCCTCCCTGGGCTCTGACAGCCAGCCTTCTACTGGTGGAAGCCTGCCGTCCAACCAGGCAAGCGCGGACAATCGCCTTGGTTACCCCGGGTTTCCCCTTTGTTGCCCTGCCGGGTTACTCAGCAAACGGGGGCGGGGCTCTCCGTGATGCGGGCGCGCCCTCTGGCGGCTGGCCGGGCTAGGGGCAGGCGCCGCCGGCGGCCCCCGTGCCTTTGGAAGCCCGGGCCCCCATTCTCCAGTGCGTCCAGCACATGGATGGAAGCAAGGATAAATGAGCGGATGGAAGGACGCAAGGAAGGAAGGAAGGAAGGAAGGGAGGGAGGAAGGGAGGATGGGAGGGAGGGAGGGAGGAAGAAAGGGAGGGAGGAAGGAAGAAGGAAGGCTACATAAATGGATAGTTGCGGAGTGCAGAGTGGAATAAGGCCAGGCCGGGCCAGGCTGACCAAGCAGGATCAGGAGCCTAGTGGTGGTATCCCTTGCTCAGGTCAATCTTCCGTGTGTGCCTGGGACTGTCCCGGAACGGGGGCTGCCCTGTGAGCTGGACAGGGGACTGACTGTGGGCTTCTGGGGGGCTTTGCTCCCTCGTGGGCTTCAGCGCCTGCAGCCAGAGCAAGAGCCAGAGCCCGAGCCCGAGCCCAGGCCCAAGCAACTGCCGTGCCCGTGGAGGGATGGGGCTTGTCTGAGGAGCCCGGGACTCCCTGCAGTCCCCATTTCCCCCCACTCACCACCACCCCCTCCGTGACAAGGTGGCTCCGCGGCTCTGTCTGGCTGTGTGGCTCAGTGGGATTCTTTTTTCCTTCCTTATCGCTTTTCCTGGCTTTTCTTCAAATGTGCCTGACTTGCCATGCCCTGGGAACAGCACGTGGAAGGAAGCCCCTCTGCATCCTGAGAGGCACCCTTCCACACACAAAAAACACAAGGAATCTCTATGAGGAACTCATGATACACTTGTAGGAAAGATGCCAGAAGTCGTGCTCATGATGCGAATGCCCCAAATCCCGCCCCCACCCGAGCCCCTTTCCCCCAGCGCTCAACTCACCTAACCCGACCACAGCGCCATGATCTGGAAGAGGAAAGTCCCTTGGGCAAGGCATGATCCACTCGACTACAACCTTCTGGAAAATTCACCACCACCGATCCACTTCCAGTTGAGCTGTGTGTTTTGGCCTACCAGCACTTCATTTGCTAGCTTCCAGTCTTCTTGCTGGGATGTAGGGACCCCGGGATGGGATGGCGGGGTGGGGGTGGGGCTATCCTCTGCTGTTGGAAAGTGCTCTCTCTGGGTGTTTGGGGTTTGCTCACCCTGTCTGCAAGCTTCTGAGAGCATGGGCTGGGGCTCAGCACATCTCCTCCTGTGGTCCTGGATAGGAACTTCTTCATCGTGACCCCCTCTGGGGGTTCTCCTTGTGGTCCAAAGCACGGCTTGGGGTCATTATCAGCCCTGAAATCTCCAAACACCGCCTCAGAGGTGCACCGTCTTCCTCCCTCCTTCCTGGCCGCATCCCGATTCCACACCTGTCTGACTTGCTCTTTCTCTTCTCTGTGCTTGTGTGTGCTCTTCCGTCTTTTCCATGATTCTCTCCTCCTCCTCCTCTGCAGTACACGCGTTCCATGGCACTGGGTTCGCTTTTCCTTCTTAAACCCCTTTTGGCTCCGATCAGTGCTTCTGTTCTTGGGAAGTCTTGGCCATCCCCTATTTCCATTGCTTTGCTTTGTTCTGTTTCTCACCTCATCAAGGACATTCCATTCCATTCCCGGTCCAGACTGGGCATTTCCCTTCTGCGTCTTTCACCTAGGATGGAATGTCTGTTCCTATTTCTTTCAGCATGATCTGCATCCCAGGAAATGCACCACACTCCCCTTTGTTTTCTGATGAGTTTTGGCAGACTTGCCTGGAACTGGGTTGCTGCCACCACCAGAACCTTGAGCGCTGGAGGGCGCGGAACGAGAAAGCCTTTGAAAAAACGGAGAACGAAAATCACTGGGGCCTGGAAAAAATGGCTGTTGTTCCATTGTGGTTCTTTGGAGAAGAGCTAGAGCCCTGTCGTGATGATCACCACGATGGGGGTGGCAATGGACTGACACGGAGATTTGCAGTGAGTGCCCGCCTCCCTCCCTCACCCCACCCATGCCCACCGGGGTATGTGCCTGCCTTGGGACTCAAACACAGCTGCCGTCAAGGTCCAGACCCCAGATACCCCACCCCCAAGTTCTCCCGACCCTTTGCCCTAAGACACACACCGACACACAGACACAGAGACAGACAGACAGACACAGACACACACACAGACACACACACACACACACACACACACACACACACACACACACTCACTCACTCACTCACTCACTCACTCACTCTCTCTCTCTCTCTCTCTCACACACGGCGCCTTGCCCAGAATCGTACTCGGACAGGCATACCTGCCAACACACCTGGCTCTTACTACACTGTTGGAAGCCTGTCTTTTCTAGCTTCTCTAACATCTGCTAGGTGCCACAAGTGTGGTCTCAAAAGTTCCCCTCTTGCACCTCTGTAGTCATTCTGGACCCCAACCAAGCCTTGCTTCACAAGCACCCTTACTTTGGAGCAGTTCCAATCTGAATTCTTGACACACAACTCATGGAACTAACTATGGCCTGGGAGGTTTTGCCTTCAGAACCTTCCCCCGTTTTGTAGTGCAGCAGAACATCATTCAGGTGCCTCTTGAATCTGCGTCTCCCAGGCTAGGCTGCGGTCCTAAGAAGCCCCAGTGGAATGCCTCTGCCTCAATCGGGTCTTCTTCTCTGTACCTCTGTTTCACCGTAGGCTTTGCCTGGTTTCTTCAAGAGAGGCACACAGGGGACAGAAATCTGTCAGCGGAGCCCCTACTGAGGAAAGGTCACTGGGTCCTGGGACGCCTCTGAGATGCATTCCTGATCGCCCCTGTTGCCGGAGGAAGGTGTCAGGCAACCGGTGTGCCTGAAAGAGAGCTAGGGCCCTTGGGGAGGGAGCACCCTCCTCAGCCTAGCCCAGGTACTTGAGGGAGGGTGGTGGTTTGGGTGGTGGTGGTCGTCGTCGTGGTGGTGGGGTGTGTGTGTGGAAGAGATGGGTTAGGGGTGCTGGGGAGCGGAAACGGCAGGGAGAAGGGGCTTCCGACACGTTCCTGGAGAGCCCTGGAAGAGGCAGGGGCCCCGCCTAGTGCAGGCCCAGGGCATGGGCCTCCTCTGCCCAAGTCTAAGGGAGGGACCACCCTCAGGGGCCAGTGGATTTTTGGCCACAGACCATCCCTTGGAGCGGGACTCGGGGATCTTCATCGCGCCCCACCTCGCCGCATTTCACTCTGCACCCCTCTCTCACTGGCTGCAATTTCCACTCACCCCGAACCAGATCTGGGTCCACAGACGTCCCCGCTGTATCTATCTGCGCCTCACCACCAGGTCCAGCTGCTGCTGCTGCCGAGAACGCGACATAGGCCCAGATATCTGGGCTGTGGGTAACCTAAGGAAAGAGGGTGCTGGCGCACCCTCCCTACTGTCCCCCAGGTGGTTGCCCCAGAACAATACCCCGGCCCGTCCCTCCAATGGAAACCACCTGCCCCAGCCTTCAGTTGCAGAACCAAACCTCAGAAGGAGAGAACCCAAGAGAAAAATCAACATGTGACTGGAATTGTTGAAACCACCCTCTTGACCTCTCCTGAACCCGAGCCTCATTATAGCTCACTGGGCTCCAGTTAGCCTGATGGGAAACACCTGACCACAGGGAAGGAAGGAAAAGAAGCAGATAGGACCACGGTTCCAGGGAGAATCCCGCCTCTTCCCAGAAAACCAATACCCATGCCTCCGCCTCACGAACGGACCCTACCTTTAAACTTCCTGCCTCGTGAGCCCCCGGAGGAGAAGTTGATTGGTGAGCCAAGCCCTCGACTCGGGCGTGTGCTGTTAGTATCTCAGCCTGCGTTTCCTTGATGGCAGTGGGAATCCAACAGGGAAAGAAACTTCCCCGCTGAGGCAGGGAGCTTCGGTTGGGCTGGGACCTAAGGAGAGGCGTCCATACGACCAATTCGGGAAGGCCGCCTCTCACCGTGGCCGCTCGGCCCTCCTGTCGTCCTTCTGGCCGGTGGAGCTGAAGCCGGTCCTCCAGGCGCGCATGCGCAGGCGACCAGGCCTCGAGGCCTGGCTGCGCCTCGGGCACGGTTGCTAAGCGACTTGTCTCTGAGGGGTGGGCGAGACGTTGGCTGGCTGGCTGGCTGGCGGGCGCAGGCGCGGGCCGTGTCCGGTGCTCTAGGAAGGGCCTGGGGCCTAGGTCTTCCAGTGGTCCAGCAGATCGATAGACGGAAGGAAGGGTGGGCGGATCCACGGCTCGATGGAAGGTTGGAGGAATATACGGACGGACTGTTGGGGCCCCGCAGACTGGAGTGGAGGAAAGCCCTGCCGAGGGGCGGCAAGCGGAGGGGCGGCAAGCGGAGGGGCGGGGAGGGGAGGGGCGGGGAGGGGAGAAGGAGGCGGGGAGAGGTTGCGAGCCTAGCGTGGAAGAATGGCGGAAAGAAGGGGTTTTCCACAGTTTCCTGCAAAGCAATGGAAGCGGCAGAGAACCCGCCCTGTGTGACGCCAGGGCACGGGCGGCCTCTGCCCATGTCTAGGGGAGGTACCGCTCTCTCTCCGGGTCGGTGGATTTCTCGGCGACGTGACCGTCCTTTTGAGCGGGGACATGGGGATCTTCATGCCGCTCGCCACCTCACCAGGCACCAGATTCCAAACCACCCCCCTTTCTCCATACAATGGACTCCATCACCTCCCACCTAGATCCGGATTTGGGTCCACTTGGCGTCTCGCCACCAGTTCCAGCCATCAGTGTGGGGGCAGTGGTTCGAAGATGTCGACACAGACTCTGAGATCCGGGACGTCAGTAACGTGAGGAGAGGAAGGCTGGCGCACCCTCCGTACTTCCCGCCATCTCCCTCTGTTCTCTCTCTCCTTTCCCGTCCCTACCCAGCTCACTCACCGGAGTTGAAGCCAGACCTCCAACTGCGTGAGCGCGCGGGGCACGGGCTGGGGGTGGGGTTGGGGGGGTGGAGTGGGAGGCTGACCTCACAATGACGAGCAGGTTTGCTAAGGGTTGGGTCTGTTAGGCTCTAGGGATCCGGAGCGCCCTTTGTCGCTTGGCAGGTACAGGTGAAAGCTGTGTCTGGTGCTCTCTGAAGGGCCTGTGGCCTGTGACTTCCAGTGGTCCAGTGGATGGATGGATGCATGCACGGAAGGACGGATGGATGGGATGAAAGCAGTGTTCCCATATTGGGGTACAGGGAAGTCATGCTGGCTCTGACATGATTTCTATGCTAACTACAACAGCCTGTTTTGTGGCCTCTTAAACATACATTGTACATGTGCTTTCATCGTTACAGAAAAGCGTGCATTGTCCAGAAATAAAGACGTCCTTTTTCAAGATACAAATAAAATGCCTCCCTTACCTGGACACCAGTGCCACTAGTCGTCCGATGAGAAGGCTCCTTCGGCAGGCGCCAAGGCCATACTGATTCGCGGTCTCTATGTGCTCGTCTGTCTCTTTTGGAAACAAGAAGACAAGGAATGGACCCCTGACACGATAGAGGTTCTCTGCCCTCAGATATAAAACTAGGCTGAAAGTCATGCTTCTCCAGAGCAGTTCCTCCGACCCCTGTGAGAGGCTGTCTCCTGCGCTCGAGTCCTCAGTTTGGCTCCAATATCTCGGGTGGGGGGGGGCGGGGGAGAAGCTGGGGGCTAGTTGTGAAGAACTGTGCGGAGTAGGGCCTTGCATCACATCCCTGCGAGGCACCGGGAGAGGCAGAGGCAGGGACCCCCGTCTCACCCGCCACCCGAAACCAGTGTGGCACCAGGGCATGGGCCTCCTCTGCCCACGTCTAGGGGAGCTACCACTTTCGGGGTCAGTGGATTTTCTGGTGACACGACCACAGTTCACAGTTCGAGCCGGGACTCTGGGATGTTCCTCGCCCCCGCCTCACCAGATGACATCCCACACCCTCCTCCCATTTGACACCATTCCCACCCATGCCATGCCGATCCAGATTTGGATCCACAGAGGTACCCGGCGTGCCTTGGTCTGGCCACCAGCTTCGGCAGCCACTGGCGGAGACGGTGGCACAGACCCAGAGATCTAGGATGTCCAGAACCTGAGCACCGGAGGGCTGGCGCACCCTCCCTACATCCCTCGCTGCCCTCCGTCCTCCTCTCTCCCCTCCCTGGGCTCTGACAGCCAGCCTTCTACTGGTGGAAGCCTGCCGTCCAACCAGGCAAGCGCGGACAATCGCCTTGGTTACCCCGGGTTTCCCCTTTGTTGCCCTGCCGGGTTACTCAGCAAACGGGGGCGGGGCTCTCCGTGATGCGGGCGCGCCCTCTGGCGGCTGGCCGGGCTAGGGGCAGGCGCCGCCGGCGGCCCCCGTGCCTTTGGAAGCCCGGGCCCCCATTCTCCAGTGCGTCCAGCACATGGATGGAAGCAAGGATAAATGAGCGGATGGAAGGACGCAAGGAAGGAAGGAAGGAAGGAAGGGAGGGAGGAAGGGAGGATGGGAGGGAGGGAGGGAGGAAGAAAGGGAGGGAGGAAGGAAGAAGGAAGGCTACATAAATGGATAGTTGCGGAGTGCAGAGTGGAATAAGGCCAGGCCGGGCCAGGCTGACCAAGCAGGATCAGGAGCCTAGTGGTGGTATCCCTTGCTCAGGTCAATCTTCCGTGTGTGCCTGGGACTGTCCCGGAACGGGGGCTGCCCTGTGAGCTGGACAGGGGACTGACTGTGGGCTTCTGGGGGGCTTTGCTCCCTCGTGGGCTTCAGCGCCTGCAGCCAGAGCAAGAGCCAGAGCCCGAGCCCGAGCCCAGGCCCAAGCAACTGCCGTGCCCGTGGAGGGATGGGGCTTGTCTGAGGAGCCCGGGACTCCCTGCAGTCCCCATTTCCCCCCACTCACCACCACCCCCTCCGTGACAAGGTGGCTCCGCGGCTCTGTCTGGCTGTGTGGCTCAGTGGGATTCTTTTTTCCTTCCTTATCGCTTTTCCTGGCTTTTCTTCAAATGTGCCTGACTTGCCATGCCCTGGGAACAGCACGTGGAAGGAAGCCCCTCTGCATCCTGAGAGGCACCCTTCCACACACAAAAAACACAAGGAATCTCTATGAGGAACTCATGATACACTTGTAGGAAAGATGCCAGAAGTCGTGCTCATGATGCGAATGCCCCAAATCCCGCCCCCACCCGAGCCCCTTTCCCCCAGCGCTCAACTCACCTAACCCGACCACAGCGCCATGATCTGGAAGAGGAAAGTCCCTTGGGCAAGGCATGATCCACTCGACTACAACCTTCTGGAAAATTCACCACCACCGATCCACTTCCAGTTGAGCTGTGTGTTTTGGCCTACCAGCACTTCATTTGCTAGCTTCCAGTCTTCTTGCTGGGATGTAGGGACCCCGGGATGGGATGGCGGGGTGGGGGTGGGGCTATCCTCTGCTGTTGGAAAGTGCTCTCTCTGGGTGTTTGGGGTTTGCTCACCCTGTCTGCAAGCTTCTGAGAGCATGGGCTGGGGCTCAGCACATCTCCTCCTGTGGTCCTGGATAGGAACTTCTTCATCGTGACCCCCTCTGGGGGTTCTCCTTGTGGTCCAAAGCACGGCTTGGGGTCATTATCAGCCCTGAAATCTCCAAACACCGCCTCAGAGGTGCACCGTCTTCCTCCCTCCTTCCTGGCCGCATCCCGATTCCACACCTGTCTGACTTGCTCTTTCTCTTCTCTGTGCTTGTGTGTGCTCTTCCGTCTTTTCCATGATTCTCTCCTCCTCCTCCTCTGCAGTACACGCGTTCCATGGCACTGGGTTCGCTTTTCCTTCTTAAACCCCTTTTGGCTCGATCAGTGCTTCTGTTCTTGGGAAGTCTTGGCCATCCCCTATTTCCATTGCTTTGCTTTGTTCTGTTTCTCACCTCATCAAGGACATTCCATTCCATTCCCGGTCCAGACTGGGCATTTCCCTTCTGCGTCTTTCACCTAGGATGGAATGTCTGTTCCTATTTCTTTCAGCATGATCTGCATCCCAGGAAATGCACCACACTCCCCTTTGTTTTCTGATGAGTTTTGGCAGACTTGCCTGGAACTGGGTTGCTGCCACCACCAGAACCTTGAGCGCTGGAGGGCGCGGAACGAGAAAGCCTTTGAAAAAACGGAGAACGAAAATCACTGGGGCCTGGAAAAAATGGCTGTTGTTCCATTGTGGTTCTTTGGAGAAGAGCTAGAGCCCTGTCGTGATGATCACCACGATGGGGGTGGCAATGGACTGACACGGAGATTTGCAGTGAGTGCCCGCCTCCTCCCTCACCCCACCCATGCCCACCGGGGTATGTGCCTGCCTTGGGACTCAAACACAGCTGCCGTCAAGGTCCAGACCCCAGATACCCCACCCCCAAGTTCTCCCGACCCTTTGCCCTAAGACACACACCGACACACAGACACAGAGACAGACAGACAGACACAGACACACACACAGACACACACACACACACACACACACACACACACACACACACACTCACTCACTCACTCACTCACTCACTCACTCTCTCTCTCTCTCTCTCTCACACACGGCGCCTTGCCCAGAATCGTACTCGGACAGGCATACCTGCCAACACACCTGGCTCTTACTACACTGTTGGAAGCCTGTCTTTTCTAGCTTCTCTAACATCTGCTAGGTGCCACAAGTGTGGTCTCAAAAGTTCCCCTCTTGCACCTCTGTAGTCATTCTGGACCCCAACCAAGCCTTGCTTCACAAGCACCCTTACTTTGGAGCAGTTCCAATCTGAATTCTTGACACACAACTCATGGAACTAACTATGGCCTGGGAGGTTTTGCCTTCAGAACCTTCCCCCGTTTTGTAGTGCAGCAGACATCATTCAGGTGCCTCTTGAATCTGCGTCTCCAGGCTAGGCTGCGGTCCTAAGAAGCCCCAGTGGAATGCCTCTGCCTCAATCGGGTCTTCTTCTCTGTACCTCTGTTTCACCGTAGCTTTGCCTGGTTTCTTTCAAGAGAGGCACACAGGGGACAGAAATCTGTCAGCGGAGCCCCTACTGAGGAAAGGTCACTGGGTCCTGGGACGCCTCTGAGATGCATTCCTGATCGCCCCTGTTGCCGGAGGAAGGTGTCAGGCAACCGGGTGTGCCTGAAAGAGAGCTAGGGCCCTTGGGGAGGGAGCACCCTCCTCAGCCTAGCCCAGGTACTTGAGGGCAGGGTGGTGGTTTGGGTGGTGGTGGTCGTCGTCGTGGTGGTGGGGTGTGTGTGTGGAAGAGATGGGTTAGGGGTGCTGGGAGCGGAAACGGCAGGGAGAAGGGGCTTCCGACACGTTCCTGGAGAGCCCTGGAAGAGGCAGGGGCCCCGCCTAGTGCAGGCCCAGGGCATGGGCCTCCTCTGCCCCAAGTCTAAGGGAGGGACCACCCTCAGGGGCCAGTGGATTTTTGGCCACAGACCATCCCTTGGAGCGGGACTCGGGGATCTTCATCGCGCCCCACCTCGCCGCATTTCACTCTGCACCCCTCTCTCACTGGCTGCAATTTCCACTCACCCCGAACCAGATCTGGGTCCACAGACGTCCCCGCTGTATCTATCTGCGCCTCACCACCAGGTCCAGCTGCTGCTGCTGCCGAGAACGCGACATAGGCCCAGATATCTGGGCTGTGGGTAACCTAAGGAAAGAGGGTGCTGGCGCACCCTCCCTACTGTCCCCCAGGTGGTTGCCCCAGAACAATACCCCGGCCCGTCCCTCCAATGGAAACCACCTGCCCCAGCCTTCAGTTGCAGAACCAAACCTCAGAAGGAGAGAACCCAAGAGAAAAATCAACATGTGACTGGAATTGTTGAAACACCCTCTTGCCCTCTCCTGAACCCGAGCCTCATTATAGCTCACTGGGCTCCAGTTAGCCTGATGGGAAACACCTGACCACAGGAAGGAAGGAAAGAAGCAGATAGGACCACGGTTCCAGGGAGAATCCCGCCTCTTCCCAGAAAACCAATACCCCATGCCTCCGCCTCACGAACGGACCCTACCTTTAAACTTCCTGCCTCGTGAGCCCCCGGAGGAGAAGTTGATTGGTGAGCCAAGCCCTCGACTCGGGCGTGTGCTGTTAGTATCTCAGCCTGCGTTTCCTTGATGGCAGTGGGAATCCAACAGGGAAAGAAACTTCCCCGCTGAGGCAGGGAGCTTCGGTTGGGCTGGGACCTAAGGAGAGGCGTCCATACGACCAATTCGGGAAGGCCGCCTCTCACCGTGGCCGCTCGCCCTCCTGTCGTCCTTCTGGCCGTGGAGCTGAAGCCGGTCCTCCAGGGCGCGCATGCGCAGGCGACCAGGCCTCGAGGCCTGGCTGCGCCTCGGGCACGGTTGCTAAGCGACTTGTCTCTGAGGGGTGGGCGAGGACGTTGGCTGGCTGGCTGGCTGGCGGGGCGCAGGCGCGGGCCGTGTCCGGTGCTCTAGGAAGGGCCTGGGCCTAGGTCTTCCAGTGGTCCAGCAGATCGATAGACGGAAGGAAGGGTGGGCGGATCCACGGCTCGATGGAAGGTTGGAGGAATATACGGACGGACTGTTGGGGCCCCGCAGACTGGAGTGGAGGAAAGCCCTGCCGAGGGGCGGCAAGCGGAGGGGCGGCAAAGCGGAGGGGCGGGGAGGGGAGGGGCGGGGGAGGGGGAGAAGGAGGCGGGGAGAGGTTGCGAGCCTAGCGTGGAAGAATGGCGGAAAGAAGGGGTTTTCCACAGTTTCCTGCAAAGCAATGGAAGCGGCAGAGAACCCGCCCTGTGTGACGCCAGGGCAACGGGCGGCCTCTGCCCATGTCTAGGGGAGGTACCGCTCTCTCTCCGGGTCGGTGGATTTCTCGGCGACGTGACCGTCCTTTTGAGCGGGGACATGGGGATCTTCATGCCGCTCGCCGCCTCACCAGGCACCAGATTCCAAACCACCCCCCTTTCTCCATACAATGGACTCCATCACCTCCCACCTAGATCCGGATTTGGGTCCACTTGGCGTCTCGCCACCAGTTCCAGCCATCAGTGTGGGGGCAGTGGTTCGAAGATGTCGACACAGACTCTGAGATCCGGGACGTCAGTAACGTGAGGAGAGGAAGGCTGGCGCACCCTCCGTACTTCCCGCCATCTCCCTCTGTTCTCTCTCTCCTTTCCCGTCCCTACCCAGCTCACTCACCGGAGTTGAAGCCAGACCTCCAACTGCGTGAGCGCGCGGGGCACGGGCTGGGGGTGGGGTTGGGGGGGTGGAGTGGGAGGCTGACCTCACAATGACGAGCAGGTTTGCTAAGGGTTGGGTCTGTTAGGCTCTAGGGATCCGGAGCGCCCCTTTGTCGCTTGGCAGGTACAGGTGAAAGCTGTGTCTGGTGCTCTCTGAAGGGCCTGTGGCCTGTGACTTCCAGTGGTCCAGTGGATGGATGGATGCATGCACGGAAGGACGGATGGATGGGATGAAAGCAGTGTTCCCATATTGGGGTTACAGGGAAGTCATGCTGGCTCTGACATGATTTCTATGCTAACTACAACAGCCTGTTTTGTGGCCTCTTAAACATACATTGTACATGTGCTTTCATCGTTACAGAAAAGCGTGCATTGTCCAGAAATAAAGACGTCCTTTTTCAAGATACAAATAAAATGCCTCCCTTACCTGGACACAGTGCCACTAGTCGTCCGATGAGAAGGCTCCTTCGGCAGGCGCCAAGGCCATACTGATTCGCGGTCTCTATGTGCTCGTCTGTCTCTTTTGGAAACAAGAAGACAAGGAATGGACCCCTGACACGATAGAGGTTCTCTGCCTCAGATATAAAACTAGGCTGAAAGTCATGCTTCTCCAGAGCAGTTCCTCCGACCCCTGTGAGAGGCTGTCTCCTGCGCTCGAGTCCTCAGTTTGGCTCCAATATCTCGGGTAGGGGGGGGCGGGGGAGAAGCTGGGGGCTAGTTGTGAAGAACTGTGCGGAGTAGGGCCTTGCATCACATCCCTGCGAGGCACCGGGAGAGGCAGAGGCAGGGACCCCCGTCTCACCCCGCCACCCGAAACCAGTGTGGCACCAGGGCATGGCCTCCTCTGCCCACGTCTAGGGGAGCTACCACTTTCGGGGTCAGTGGATTTTCTGGTGACACGACCACAGTTCACAGTTCGAGCCGGGACTCTGGGATGTTCCTCGCCCCCGCCTCACCAGATGACATCCCACACCCTCCTCCCATTTGACACCATTCCCACCCATGCCATGCCGATCCAGATTTGGATCCACAGAGGTACCCGGCGTGCCTTGGTCTGGCCACCAGCTTCGGCAGCCACTGGCGGAGACGGTGGCACAGACCCAGAGATCTAGGATGTCCAGAACCTGAGCACCCGGAGGGCTGGCGCACCCTCCCTACATCCCTCGCTTGCCCTCCGTCCTCCTCTCTCCCCTCCCTGGGCTCTGACAGCCAGCCTTCTACTGGTGGAAGCCTGCCGTCCAACCAGGCAAGCGCGGACAATCGCCTTGGTTACCCCGGTTTCCCCTTTGTTGCCCTGCCGGGTTACTCAGCAAACGGGGGCGGGGCTCTCCGTGATGCGGGCGCGCCCTCTGGCGGCTGGCCGGGCTAGGGGCAGGCGCCGCCGGCGGCCCCCGTGCCTTTGGAAGCCCGGGCCCCCATTCTCCAGTGCGTCCAGCACATGGATGGAAGCAAGGATAAATGAGCGGATGGAAGGGACGCAAGGAAGGAAGGAAGGAAGGAAGGGAGGGAGGAAGGGAGGATGGGAGGGAGGGAGGGAGGAAGAAAGGGAGGGAGGAAGGAAGAAGGAAGGCTACATAAATGGATAGTTGCGGAGTGCAGAGTGGAATAAGGCCAGGCCGGGCCAGGCTGACCAAGCAGGATCAGGAGCCTAGTGGTGGTATCCCTTGCTCAGGTCAATCTTCCGTGTGTGCCTGGGACTGTCCCGGAACGGGGGCTGCCCTGTGAGCTGGACAGGGGACTGACTGTGGGCTTCTGGGGGGCCTTTGCTCCCTCGTGGGCTTCAGCGCCTGCAGCCAGAGCAAGAGCCAGAGCCCGAGCCCGAGCCCAGGCCCAAGCAACTGCCGTGCCCGTGGAGGGATGGGGCTTGTCTGAGGAGCCCGGGACTCCCTGCAGTCCCCATTTCCCCCCACTCACCACCCACCCCCTCCGTGACAAGGTGGCTCCGCGGCTCTTGTCTGGCTGTGTGGGCTCAGTGGGATTCTTTTTTCCTTCCTTATCGCTTTTTCCTGGCTTTTCTTCAAATGTGCCTGACTTGCCATGCCCTGGGAACAGCACGTGGAAGGAGCCCCTCTGCATCCTGAGAGGCACCCTTCCACACACAAAAAACACAAGGAATCTCTATGAGGAACTCATGATACACTTGTAGGAAAGATGCCAGAAGTCGTGCTCATGATGCGAATGCCCCAAATCCCGCCCCCACCCGAGCCCCTTTCCCCCAGCGCTCAACTCACCTAACCCGACCCCCCACAGCGCCATGATCTGGAAGAGGAAAAGTCCCTTGGGCAAGGCATGATCCACTCGACTACAACCTTCTGGAAAATTCACCACCAACGATCCACTTCCAGTTGAGCTGTGTGTTTTGGCCTACCAGCACTTCATTTGCTAGCTTCCAGTCTTCTTGCTGGGATGTAGGGACCCCGGGATGGGATGGCGGGGTGGGGGTGGGGCTATCCTCTGCTGTTGGAAAGTGCTCTCTCTGGGTGTTTGGGGTTTGCTCACCCTGTCTGCAAGCTTCTGAGCGCATGGGCTGGGGCTCAGCACATCTCCTCCTGTGGTCCTGGATAGGAACTTCTTCATCGTGACCCCCTCTGGGGGTTCTCCTTGTGGTCCAAAGCACCGGCTTGGGGTCATTATCAGCCCTGAAATCTCCAAACACCGCCTCAGAGGTGCACCGTCTTCCTCCCTCCTTCTGGCCGCATCCCGATTCCACACCTGTCTGACTTGCTCTTTCTCTCTCTTGCTGTGTGTGTGCTCTTCCGTCTTTTCCATGATTCTCTCCTCCTCCTCTCTGCAGTACACGCGTTCCATGGCACTGGGTTCGCTTTTCTACCTTCTTAAACCCTTTTGGCTCCGATCAGTGCTTCTGTTCTTGGGAAGTCTTGGCCATCCCCTATTTCCATTGCTTTGCTTTGTTCTGTTTCTCACCTCATCAAGGACATTCCATTCATTCCCGTCCCAGTCTGGGGCATTTCCCTCTGCGTCTTTCACCTAGGATGGAATGTCCTGTTCCTATTTCTTTCAGCATGATCTGCATCCCAGGAAATGCACCACACTCCCCTTTGTTTTCTGATGAGTTTTGGCAGACTTGCCTGGAACTGGGTTGCTGCCACCACCAGAACCTTGAGCGCTGGAGGGCGCGGAACGAGAAAGCCTTTGAAAAAACGGAGAACGAAAATCACTGGGGCTGGAAAAAATGGCTGTTGTTCCATTGTGGTTCTTTGGAGAAGAGCTAGAGCCCTGTCGTGATGATCACCACGATGGGGTGGCAATGGACTGACACGGAGATTTGCAGTGAGTGCCCGCCTCCCTCCCTCACCCCACCCATGCCACCGGGGTATGTGCCTGCCTTGGGACTCAAACACAGCTGCCGTCAAGGTCCAGACCCCAGATACCCCACCCCAAGTTCTCCCGACCCTTTGCCCTAAGACACACACCGACACACAGACACAGAGACAGACAGACAGACACAGACACACACACAGACACACACCACACCACACACACACACACACACACACACACACTCACTCACTCACTCACTCACTCCTCTCTCTCTCTCTCTCTCTCTCACACGGCGCCTTGCCCAGAATCGTACTCGGACAGGCATACCTGCCAACACACCTGGCTCTTACTACACTGTTGGAAGCCTGTCTTTTCTAGCTTCTCTAACATCTGCTAGGTGCCACAAGTGTGGTCTCAAAAGTTCCCCTCTTGCACCTCTGTAGTCATTCTGGACCCCAACCAAGCCTTGCTTCACAAGCACCCTTACTTTGGAGCAGTTCCAATCTGAATTCTTGACACACAACTCATGGAACTAACTATGGCCTGGGAGGTTTTGCCTTCAGAACCTTCCCCCGTTTTGTAGTGCAGCAGAACATCATTCAGGTGCCTCTTGAATCTGCGTCTCCCAGGCTAGGCTGCGGTCCTAAGAAGCCCCAGTGGAATGCCTCTGCCTCAATCGGGTCTTCTTCTCTGTACCCTCTGTTTCACCGGTAGGCTTTGCCTGTTTCTTCAAGAGAGGCACACAGGGGACAGAAATCTGTCAGCGGAGCCCCTACTGAGGAAAGGTCACATTGGGTCCTGGGACGCCTCTGAGATGCATTCCTGATCGCCCCTGTTGCCGGAGGAAGGTGTCAGGCAACCGGTGTGCCTGAAAGAGAGCTAGGGCCCTTGGGGAGGGAGCACCCTCCTCAGCCTAGCCCAGGTACTTGAGGGAGGGGTGGTGGTTTGGGTGGTGGTGGTCGTCGTGGAGGTGGGGTGTGTGTGTGGAAGAGATGGGTTAGGGGGTGCTGGGGAGCGGGAAACGGCAGGGAGAAGGGCTTCCGACACGTTCCTGGAGAGCCCTGGAAGAGGCAGGGGCCCCGCCTAGTGCAGGCCCAGGGCATGGGCCTCCTCTGCCAAGTCTAAGGAGGGACCACCCTCAGGGGCCATGTGATTTTTGGCCACAGACCATCCCTTGGAGCGGGACTCGGGGATCTTCATCGCGCCCCACCTCGCCGCATTTCACTCTGCACCCCTCTCTCACTGGCTGCAATTTCCACTCACCCCGAACCAGATCTGGGTCCACAGACGTCCCCGCTGTATCTATCTGCGCCTCACCACCAGGTCCAGCTGCTGCTGCTGCCGAGAACGCGGACATAGGCCCAGATATCTGGGCTGTGGGTAACCTAAGGAAAGAGGGTGCTGGCGCACCTCCCTACTGTCCCCCAGGTGGTTGCCCCAGAACAATACCCCGGCCCGTCCTCCAATGGAAACCACCTGCCCCAGCCTTCAGTTGCAGAACCAAACCTCAGAAGGAGAGAACCCAAGAGAAAAATCACATGTGACTA